>NC_073693.1:36283853-36447504 GCF_029784155.1 Uranotaenia lowii
CGAATGCGTGAGGTTTTTCTGCTATTGCTATTATTGCACAGCAACCGCACGCAGGCAGCTAGTTTTTTCGTTTCTTTTTCCTCCCCCCTCTTTGCACTATACGTTGCGGGCCGTGCAACGCAATAAGTTCGGTTGTTTTTGTTGTTGCCTCAACCTTTGCGGCGAGATTGAAGATGTTCTCCTCAACGACAGCTATCGGCTGGAGTTATTCAAATTCAAGAACGTAAATGAGTATGTGTGCCTCGTCTTCTTCATGCATCATGTAGCAACCGAATGTTGAGAGAGTTCGTTCGGGGCAGCAAACGGATAGTGTCTCTCAGAGCAGATCCTCCTCATGGGGGGAGGTTTGAATGAATGTATATGTATCGTCTCCTGTATAGCTATGCGAGGCCTCAAAGTGTGTATTTTGAATGCCTCTGATGAGAAAATTGGTGAGGATTTCAATCACTGCATTTTATACATATTTGACATTTCTGACATTTTTGACATTTTTGACATTTTTGACATTTTAGACATTTTTGACATTTTTGACATTTTGACATTTTTGACTTTCTTGAATATTTTGACATTTTGGAATTTTGGACATTTTTGACATTTTTGACATTTTTTACATATTTGACATTTCTGACATTTTTGACATTTTTGACATTTTTGACATTTTTGACATTTTTGACATTTTTGACATTTTTGACATTTTTGACATTTTTGACATTTTTGACATTTTTGACATTTTTGACATTTTTGACATTTTTGACATTTTTGACATTTTTGACATTTTTGACATTTTTTGACATTTTTAACATTTTTGACATTTTTGACATTTTTGACATTTTTGACATTTTTGACATTTTTGACATTTTTGACATTTTTGACATTTTTGACATTTTTGACATTTTTGACATTTTTGACATTTTTTACATTTTTGACATTTTTTACATTTTTGACATTTTTGACATTTTTTACATTTTTGACATTTTTGACATTTTGACATTTTTGACATTTTTGACATTGTTGACATTTTTGACATTTTTGACATTTTTGACATTTTTGACATTTTTGACATTTTTGACATTTTTGACATTTTTGACATTTTTGACATTTTTGACATTTTTGACATTTTTGACATTTTTGACATTTTTGACATTTTTGACATTTTTGACATTTTTGACATTTTTGACATTTTTGACATTTTTGACATTTTTGACATTCTTGACATTTTTGACATTTTTGACATTTTTGACATTTTTGACATTATTGACATTTTTGACATTTTTGACATTTTTGACATTTTTGACATTTTTGTAATTTTTGACATTTCTTACATTTTTGACATTTTTGGCATTTTTGACATTTTTGGCATTTTTGACATTTTTGACATTTTTGACATTTTTGACATTTTTGACATTCTTGAATATTTTGACATTTTGGACATTTTGGACATTTTGACATTTTTGACATTTTTGACATTTTTGACATTTTTGACAGTTTTGACATTTTTGACATTTTTGACATTTTTGACATTTTTGACATTTTTGACATTTTTGACATTTTTGACATTTTTGAAATTTTTTACATTTTTGACATTTTTGACATTTTTGACATTTTTGACATTTTTGACATTTTTGACATTTTTGACATTTTGACATTTTTGACATTTTGACATTTTTGGGAAGAGAGGCAACACTGCCAGCGAAAAGTCGTTCTTGTTTTGTGCTGTAGAAGTGACTATTTTTTCTTCGGAATTGTGGTGATAATGAGTGGAATAGTGATGTATTCTAATACATGAATAATTTGTGAAGCGAGTGTTTTAGAATTGGGATCCAGAGTTTGCAAATTAATGAAATTATTTGGATTCGAAGGGGAGAAAAATTTGATAATTCCACTTTCGATGTGTTCCTTAACGTTGAAAATAAGTGCTCCCAAATTCACACGACTCATGCACCATGAATAGTGATGCATCATTGTCTTGAAATGTGTGACGGTATGACGTTACGCAGATATGGAAAACGGTATGTAACGCCTTCGAAACGCTGGAACGTCAATCTCGTCGACAACGGGCCAAAACTAAAACAATTCCCGACGACTGACCAAGGAGAAAGCAAGGATTTTGCATAATCTAGGTTATTAAGGAGTCGAATGGCCAAGGAAGAAAACGGATCGAAGCTAAGTATACCCATTAAGATAAATAGAAACTCTCTTTCAATGTTCACATTGAGATTTATAGTGGTGAAGTAGAGTATGTTTTGGTTGCGCTTATGTTCAAAGGAAAGCCAAATTGTGCGATAGTTTTAAATAGTAAGTGCCGAGCCGAGTGTTGTGCGAAAGTTGCCTAATAGTAGAAGTACAGGTTCGGCCAATTTAAGTTTTGTGAACCACGCATTCATATAAAAGGGTGGAATTATTAACCGCCCGGGTTGCCATAAACTGACTCAGCCTCTGTGGTTGTCCTGAGGGATGGGTTAGCTTCTGTTTGAAACGTGATACAATGACTTATTTCAATGAAAGTGGCGCATCAAACATATCCAAAAATTCGTTTGACAGCTCGTTTGCGCTACAATCGTTAGTCAAATGTACAATCCTACATTATTCTTCCAATAGTTTGAAACGAAAATTAATAATCAGGTTGTCATTTGACGCAATTCTCAGTGACAAATTGAATAATTATGCTTGAATAATGTTTATTTATCGTTAAACGGATCTATGCTTCGAGTAGTGCATTAATTGAGTTGAGCATTTTGTGTTTTTTCTCAAGTTCTTTTGAGTTTTTTTTATAGATGTTTTATACAGTGTTCGCCAATCGTACGCTTTTGATTCGGATGTTATGAGAAGCTGAGGTCAAATCCATATTTACGTCATGACTTGGACGGTTGTTCAAGTAATTTCAATTTTCTTTTTTAAGAAATATTTAGAATTTTTTATTGTAAAGTGCTTTTTCAGCTTATTTTAATTCAAAGCATTCTTAATTGTACTTCAATTTTACTCACTTAGTTTTAATATTTTGTCAGTTTTGCTTTTTTGCTTTTTTCAGGTTACCTAGCGGTATCTTGAAAAACTTGTTCAAATAATAATGATTGTTTATATGAGATGTACTTTGTTTATATATTTTTATACATAAATATTTCACATTCAGATCTATATATTAATATCCACATATATATTTTTATACTAACATATATTCAAATATTCATATAAAGATTTTTTAAAATTCATTTGCAGCTATTTAACTCTGGATAATAAGTGCTGGAACCTTGCTTGTGTTTGGCTTGCTATAATGCTAGCAGTACCAGCACCAAATGTTTTTTTTTTTTTTTTTTTTTAAATATCCTTTCTTCTAGATTAATAATCTTTGTTTCAGATCATCCCGTCATATAACCTTCTTGCAATGCTATGGAAATAGAAAGCCAGAAATAATAAATATTATGATTCTAATTGCACTCTCTAAACTTATGAATATTTGGTTAAAAACATAAATGGAAGTCCCTCAAAAGCATTTCCCTTCCAAGTAGTTGCAAGTTGTAACAACCGAAATCAAGGGTCTAATGTGGAAAAGAAAATAAGCTTCATTTAGTAGCTGATTTAGATTTTCATTTTTTTATTTGATATTTCAGGTGAAATTAAGTAGTTTTACTCCATCCATAATCCTGTAAATTATTTCCAATTTGACAGAGGATTCCGAGTTTATTTCTCATTTTCTAAATTTTCTAGGAGCATCATCTTCATAGTTTTTGAAAATCATTTACAATTTTGCAGCATAATTAACGTCGCCAGGAATGACATCATATACTAGATACATTATGATATATATATTTTATCCCATTTTATCATCTAAATGCTATTTATCTCATACATAGTTAATGAACAGGTTATTCACCGCAATTATTTGGTTGTTGTTATCATCGACTTAACTTGGTGAGAAATTAATCAGATCGTTTCAACGTTTCGAATTCACGTTGGCGTTTCGCTCCTCCTCAGTGTACCTTGAATTAAATTTATTAACAATTTTCCATAGATGACATAAAATGGTTACATTTCCACAATAATTGTTATTTTTTTTAATAAGAAGTAAAAAAAATGGAATTGGTAGGCTAAAGATAAGTATTAATTTATCGTTCAACCATTTCAATCTGTACCTTAAGTAGTTTACGCTGGTCAATCCTCATTCAGATGTGGTAATATGGTCACAGTGGTCTGAGCATGATTCGAGATTATTGGCTGTTTAAGGTTCGTGTCCAGGATACGAACGTTTATAAAAACTCTGGAAGTCCAAAGGTACGGTTGCTACAACATAGTTTCGTTCAGATGATTAGAACCATGACAACTTATTTACAGAGTTGCCAGATTTCAATCAGCGTAAGTTTTTTTTAAAGCAACGGTTGTTATTTAATTAATTCGATCATTTTTAAAGTTCATTTGTACGGCAAGGAAATTTTCAATTTGTATTAAAAGTGATGCTATGAATTTTAATGAGTTTTTTTTTCAAACTCATGCTTCTATTTTAAAAGCAAAAGTGAAGAAAAATCAGTTTTATAAGTTTGAATTATAGTATAATTTGGTTAGAATTTTGAAATAATAATTTCAATCTGTTTCCATATCTAAATGTATGTGTTTATCTTTGTTAACTATCATGTCCTAAATCATATTTTGACCAAAGTTACAATAGTAAGCTGATACTATAAATTCATGGCAAAATATTTCAAAATAGAATAGGTAAAGTAATTCTTTGGAAAATCCATAGTAGTACAAAATGAAACAAAAGCAAAGCAGACGTCAAGTGAAGGAAATCGTTACTGGAGTTGGATAACAAACATTCAAAATTTATAGTTTTGTTTGTATTTATATGTTTCAATATACGTTTTATTTATTCTTTTTATTAATTACACTTTCATAACCAGGTACACCAGAAATATAAATCTTCACTGCTCTTTTCATTGTAAAATAATTTTATTGAAATATAGTGTTATTATGCCAACGTCTTTACCTTATAATATTTTGTATAATCTCACAAGAGTTAATGACTTTAACTCACGTATGAATTAAAACAAATATATAAAACTATACTCTTCTAATATTAAACATTTTTCAAATCGTACTTTAATTTTTAACGCATTTTCAATAAACCAACAAAATAATATTGACTTGAAAAAGATTTGCTTGCAGCAGAACCCTTGTTCTTGAGTAAAACAAAAATTAAAATGAATATTTAAATATCATTTATATTAATACTTATTCAGATAATAAATAATTGTTGAAAATATTTATTTTCCTCAGGAACGAGAAAAACAAAGGCCGAAGACGGAACTAATAAACTCTACCAGCAAATCTTAGTTCAAATGTTTAAAATACCTGTTATTTTTTTTCACCTCATTATATTTTTTATATTTCTTTTATCATATATATTGTTTATGTGCATTTATTTTTATTTGTATATTTCCATTTTAAAATTGCTATTCACAGAAAGGCCGCAGTTCACCTTCGTCCCTTGAAATGCATAATTGACGCATGGCGTTTAATTTGTTTTGTATTAATAATTTATTGCAGCTTCCAATCAGAGGAATACTCGACCACAAATCAGATGTTTTGCGCTACAGTTAGGTAGAGTGTAAAATAACAATGGATATTTTTCATTATTTATGTTCAACAAAAATGTTAGTGAATTTTAATGATATTTGTTTTCAGCTCTTCCGATAAGCATTTAAATATTTCCTTTCATATTTTGTTTCCTTTAACTTATATAATAATCTTTTTCCATGATATAATTACTATCTTAAATGCATATTACCATAAATTAAATACACGTCGATCTTTTATTGGACATGTTAGGGTACTATTTTAATATAATTAGGCAATTATAGTAATCTAGTACCTGGATACGTCAACAATAAGAGATGGAAAGTCTAATCATAACTACGTGACCCATTTGGCCATGTGGCTATGATTGGGCGGGGCTTATTGACAAGGAAAGTAACCTCGGAATGTGCAGCTAGGTCTCTGTCATTCTGAAATGGGTTTCTGGAATTTCAATAGAGCTAACACCGCCAGCACCCGCAATTGAACAGTTTTAATCAAATGGATTAAAAGTGCGTCTTTTGCATAACATACCTGCCAGCTCAGGGGGTCGTTGGATGGAACACACACACACACACACATTTTGACATTTTGACATTTTTGACTTTCTTGAATATTTTGACATTTTGGAAATTTTGGACATTTTTGACATTTTTTACATATTTGACATTTTTGACATTTTTGACATTTTTGACATTTTTGACATTTTTGACATTTTTGACATTTTTGACATTTTTGACATTTTTGACATTTTTGACATTTTTGACATTTTTGACATTTTTGACATTTTTGACATTTTTGACATTTTTGACATTTTTGACATTTTTGACATTTTTGACATTTTTGACATTTTTGACATTTTTGACATTTTTGACATTTTTGACATTTTTGACATTTTTGACATTTTTGACATTTTTGACATTTTTGACATTTTTGACATTTTTGACATTTTTGACATTTTTAACATTTTTGACATTTTTGACATTTTTGTAATTTTTGACATTTCTTACATTTTTGACATTTTTGGCATTTTTGACATTTTTGGCATTTTTGACATTTTTGACACTTTGACATTTTTGACATTTTTGACATTCTTGAATATTTTGACATTTTGGACATTTTGGACATTTTGGACATTTTTGACATTTTTGACAATTTTGACATTTTTGACATTTTTGACATTTTTGACAATTTTTGACATTTTTGACATTTTTGACATTTTTGACATTTTTGACATTTTTGACATTTTTGACATTTTTGACATTTTTGACATTTTTGACATTTTTGACATTTTTGTCATTTTTGTCATTTTTGTCATTTTTGTCATTTTTGTCATTTTTGTCATTTTTGTCATTTTTGTCATTTTTGTCATTTTTGTCATTTTTGTCATTTTTGTCATTTTTGTCATTTTTGTAATTTTTGTCATTTTTGTCATTTTTGTCATTTTTGACAATTTTGTCATTTTTGTCATTTTTGTCATTTTTTTCATTTTTGTCATTTTTGTCATTTTTGTCATTTTTGTCATTTTTGTCATTTTTGTCATTTTTGTCATTTTTGTCATTTTTGTCATTTTTGTCATTTTTGTCATTTTTGTCATTTTTGTCATTTTTGTCATTTTTGTCATTTTTGTCATTTTTGTCATTTTTGTCATTTTTGTCATTTTTGTCATTTTTGTCATTTTTGTCATTTTTGTCATTTTTGTCATTTTTGTCATTTTTGTCATTTTTGTCATTTTTGTCATTTTTGTCATTTTTGTCATTTTTGTCATTTTTGTCATTTTTGTCATTTTTGTCATTTTTGTCATTTTTGTCATTTTTGTCATTTTTGTCATTTTTGTCATTTTTGTCATTTTTGTCATTTTTGTCATTTTTGTCATTTTTGTCATTTTTGTCATTTTTGTCATTTTTGTCATTTTTGTCATTTTTGTCATTTTTGTCATTTTTGTCATTTTTGTCATTTTTGTCATTTTTGTCATTTTTGTAATTTTTGTCATTTTTGTCATTTTTGTCATTTTTGTCATTTTTGTCATTTTTGTCATTTTTGTCATTTTTGTCATTTTTGTCATTTTTGTCATTTTCGTCATTTTTGTCATTTTTGTCAATTTTGTCATTTTTGTCATTTTTGTCATTTTTGTCATTTTTGTCATTTTTGTCATTTTTGTCATTTTTGTCATTTTTGTCATTTTTGTCATTTTTGTCATTTTTGTCATTTTTGTCATTTTTGTCATTTTTGTCATTTTTGTCATTTTTGTCATTTTTGTCATTTTTGTCATTTTTGTCATTTTTGTCATTTTTGTCATTTTTGTCATTTTTGTCATTTTTGTCATTTTTGTCATTTTTGTCATTTTTGTCGTTTTTGTCGTTTTTGTCATTTTTGTCATTTTTGTCATTTTTGTCATTTTTGTCATTTTTGTCGTTTTTGTCGTTTTTGTCATTTTTGTCATTTTTGTCATTTTTGTCATTTTTGTCATTTTTGTCATTTTTGTCATTTTTGTCATTTTTGTCATTTTTGTCATTTTTGTCATTTTGGTCATTTTTGTCATTTTTGTCATTTTTGTCATTTTTGTCATTTTTGTCATTTTTGTCATTTTGGTCATTTTTGTCATTTTTGTCATTTTTGTCATTTTTGTCATTTTTGTCATTTTTGTCATTTTTGTCATTTTTGTCATTTTTGACATTTTTGACATTTTTGACATTTTTGACATTTTTGACATTTTTGACATTTTTGACATTTTTGACATTTTTGACATTTTTGACATTTTTGACATTTTTGACATTTTTGACATTTTTGACATTTTTGACATTTTTGACATTTTTGACATTTTTGACATTTTTGACATTTTTGACATTTTTGACATTTTTGACATTTTTGACATTTTTGACATTTTTGACATTTTTGACATTTTTGACATTTTTGACATTTTTGACATTTTTGACATTTTTGACATTTTTGGCATTTTTGACATTTTTGACATTTTTGACATTTTTGACATTTTTGACATTTTTGACATTTTTGACATTTTTGACATTTTTGACATTTTTGACATTTTTGACATTTTTGACATTTTTGACATTTTTGACATTTTTGACATTTTTGACATTTTTGACATTTTTGACATTTTTGACATTTTTGACATTTTTGACATTTTTGACATTTTTGACATTTTTGACATTTTTGACATTTTTGACATTTTTGACATTTTTGACATTTTTGACATTTTTGACATTTTTGACATTTTTGACATTTTTGACATTTTTGACATTTTTGACATTTTTGACATTTTTGACATTTTTGACATTTTTGACATTTTTGACATTTTTGACATTTTTGACATTTTTGACATTTTTGACATTTTTGACATTTTTGACATTTTTGACATTTTTGACATTTTTGACATTTTTGACATTTTTGACATTTTTGACATTTTTGACATTTTTGACATTTTTGACATTTTTGACATTTTTGACATTTTTGACATATTTGTCATTTTTGTCATTTTTGTCATTTTTGTCATTTTTGACATTTTTGACATTTTTGACATTTTTGACATTTTTGACATTTTTGACTTTTTTGACATTTTTGACATTTTTGACATTTTTGACATTTTTGACATTTTTGACATTTTTGACATTTTTGACAATTTTGACATTTTTGACATTTTTGACATTTTTGACATTTTTGACATTTTTGACATTTTTGACATTTTTGTTATTTTTGACATTTTTGACATTTTTGACATTTTTGACATTTTTGACATTTTTGACATTTTTGACATTTTTGACATTTTTGACATTTTTGACATTTTTGACATTTTTGACATTTTTGACATTTTTGACATTTTTGACATTTTTGACATTTTTGTCATTTTTGACATTTTTGACATTTTTGACATTTTTGACATTTTTGACATTTTTGACTTTTTTGACATTTTTGACATTTTTGACATTTTTGACATTTTTGACATTTTTGACATTTTTGACATTTTTGACATTTTTGACATTTTTGACATTTTTGACATTTTTGACATTTTTGACATTTTTGACATTTTTGACATTTTTGACATTTTTGACATTTTTGACATTTTTGACATTTTTGACATTTTTGACAATTTTGTCATTTTTGTCATTTTTGTCATTTTTGTCATTTTTGTCATTTTTGTCATTTTTGTCATTTTTGTCATTTTTGTCATTTTTGTCATTTTTGTCATTTTTGTCATTTTTGTCATTTTTGTCATTTTTGTCATTTTTGTCATTTTTGTCATTTTTGTCATTTTTGTCATTTTTGTCATTTTTGTCATTTTTGTCATTTTTGTCATTTTTGTCATTTTTGTCATTTTTGTCATTTTTGTCATTTTTGTCATTTTTGTCATTTTTGTCATTTTTGTCATTTTTGTTATTTTTGTCATTTTCGTCATTTTTGTCATTTTTGTCATTTTTGTCATTTTTGTCATTTTTGTCATTTTTGTCATTTTTGTCATTTTTGTCATTTTTGTAATTTTTGTCATTTTTGTCATTTTTGTCATTTTTGTCATTTTTGTCATTTTTGTCATTTTTGTCATTTTTGTCATTTTTGTCATTTTTGTCATTTTTGTCATTTTTGTCATTTTTGTCATTTTTGTCATTTTTGTCATTTTTGTCATTTTTGTCATTTTCGTCATTTTTGTCATTTTTGTCATTTTTGTCATTTTTGTCATTTTTGTCATTTTTGTCATTTTTGTCATTTTTGTCATTTTTGTCATTTTTGTCATTTTTGTCATTTTTGTCATTTTTGTCATTTTTGTCATTTTTGTCATTTTTGTCATTTTTGTCATTTTTGTCATTTTTGTCATTTTTGTCATTTTTGTCATTTTTGTCATTTTTGTCATTTTTGTCATTTTTGTCATTTTTGTCATTTTTGTCATTTTTGTCATTTTTGTCATTTTTGTCATTTTTGTCATTTTTGTCATTTTTGTCATTTTTGTCATTTTTGTCATTTTTGTCATTTTTGTCATTTTTGTCATTTTTGTCATTTTTGTCATTTTTGTCATTTTTGTCATTTTTGTCATTTTTGTCATTTTTGTCATTTTTGTCATTTTTGTCATTTTTGTCATTTTTGTCATTTTTGTCATTTTTGTCATTTTTGTCATTTTTGTCATTTTTGTCATTTTTGTCATTTTTGTCATTTTTGTCATTTTTGTCATTTTTGTCATTTTTGTCATTTTTGTCATTTTTGTAATTTTTGTCATTTTGGTCATTTTTGTCATTTTTGTCATTTTTGTCATTTTTGTCATTTTTGTCATTTTTGTCATTTTTGTCATTTTTGTCATTTTTGTCATTTTTGTCATTTTTGTCATTTTTGTCATTTTTGTCATTTTTGTCATTTTTGTCATTTTTGTCATTTTTGTCATTTTTGTCATTTTTGACATTTTTGACATTTTTGACATTTTTGACATTTTTGACATTTTTGACATTTTTGACATTTTTGACATTTTTGTCATTTTTGACATTTTTGACATTTTTGACATTTTTGACATTTTTGACATTTTTGACATTTTTGACATTTTTGACATTTTTGACATTTTTGACATTTTTGACATTTTTGACATTTTTGACATTTTTGACATTTTTGACATTTTTGACATTTTTGACATTTTTGACATTTTTGACATTTTTGACATTTTTGACATTTTTGACATTTTTGACATTTTTGACATTTTTGACATTTTTGACATTTTTGTCATTTTTGACATTTTTGACATTTTTGACATTTTTGACATTTTTGACATTTTTGACATTTTTGACATTTTTGACATTTTTGACATTTTTGACATTTTTGACATTTTTGACATTTATGACATTTTTGACATTTTTGACATTTTTGACATTTTTGACATTTTTGACATTTTTGACATTTTTGACATTTTTGACATTTTTGACATTTTTGACATTTTTGACATTTTTGACATTTTTGACATTTTTGACATTTTTGACATTTTTGACATTTTTGACATTTTTGACATTTTTGACATTTTTGACATTTTTGACATTTTTGACATTTTTGACATTTTTGACATTTTTGACATTTTTGACATTTTTGACATTTTTGACATTTTTGACATTTTTGACATTTTTGACATTTTTGACATTTTTGACATTTTTGACATTTTTGACATTTTTGACATTTTTGACATTTTTGACATTTTTGACATTTTTGACATTTTTGACATTTTTGACATTTTTGACATTTTTGACATTTTTGACATTTTTGACATTTTTGACATTTTTGACATTTTTGACATTCTTGACATTTTTGACATTTTTGACATTTTTGTTATTTTTGACATTTTTGACATTTTTGACATTTTTGACATTTTTGACATTTTTGACATTTTTGACATTTTTGACATTTTTGACATTTTTGACATTTTTGACATTTTTGACATTTTTGACATTTTTGACATTTTTGACATTTTTGACATTTTTGACATTTTTGACATTTTTGACATTTTTGACATTTTTGACATTTTTGACATTTTTGACATTTTTGACATTTTTGACATTTTTGACATTTTTGACATTTTTGACATTTTTGACATTTTTGACATTTTTGACATTTTTGACATTTTTGACATTTTTGACATTTTTGACATTTTTGACATTTTTGACATTTTTGACATTTTTGACATTTTTGACATTTTTGACATTTTTGACATTTTTGACATTTTTGACATTTTTGACATTTTTGACATTTTTGACATTTTTGACATTTTTGACATTTTTGACATTTATGACATGTTTGACATTTTTGTCATTTTTGTCATTTTTGTCATTTTTGTCATTTTTGTCATTTTTGTCATTTTTGTCATTTTTGTCATTTTTTTCATTTTTGTCACTTTTGTCATTTTTGTCATTTTTGACATTTTTGACATTTTTGTCATTTTTGTCATTTTTGTCATTTTTGTCATTTTTGTCATTTTTGTCATTTTTTTCAGTTTTGTCATTTTTGTCATTTTTGTCATTTTTGTCATTTTTTTTCAGTTTTGTCATTTTTGTCATTTTTGTCATTATTGTCATTTTTGTCATTTTTGACATTTTTGACATTTTTGACATTTTTGACATTTTTAACATTTTTGACATTTTTGACATTTTTGTAATTTTTGACATTTCTTACATTTTTGACATTTTTGGCATTTTTGACATTTTTGGCATTTTTGACATTTTTGACATTTTTGACATTTTTGACATTTTTGACATTTTTAACATTTTTGACATTTTTGACATTTTTGTAATTTTTGACATTTCTTACATTTTTGACATTTTTGGCATTTTTGACATTTTTGGCATTTTTGACATTTTTGACACTTTGACATTTTTGACATTTTTGACATTCTTGAATATTTTGACATTTTGGACATTTTGGACATTTTGGACATTTTTGACATTTTTGACAATTTTGACATTTTTGACATTTTTGACATTTTTGACAATTTTTGACATTTTTGACATTTTTGACATTTTTGACATTTTTGACATTTTTGACATTTTTGACATTTTTGACATTTTTGACATTTTTGACATTTTTGACATTTTTGTCATTTTTGTCATTTTTGTCATTTTTGTCATTTTTGTCATTTTTGTCATTTTTGTCATTTTTGTCATTTTTGTCATTTTTGTCATTTTTGTCATTTTTGTCATTTTTGTCATTTTTGTAATTTTTGTCATTTTTGTCATTTTTGTCATTTTTGTCATTTTTGACAATTTTGTCATTTTTGTCATTTTTGTCATTTTTTTCATTTTTGTCATTTTTGTCATTTTTGTCATTTTTGTCATTTTTGTCATTTTTGTCATTTTTGTCATTTTTGTCATTTTTGTCATTTTTGTCATTTTTGTCATTTTTGTCATTTTTGTCATTTTTGTCATTTTTGTCATTTTTGTCATTTTTGTCATTTTTGTCATTTTTGTCATTTTTGTCATTTTTGTCATTTTTGTCATTTTTGTCATTTTTGTCATTTTTGTCATTTTTGTCATTTTTGTCATTTTTGTCATTTTTGTCATTTTTGTCATTTTTGTCATTTTTGTCATTTTTGTCATTTTTGTCATTTTTGTCATTTTTGTCATTTTTGTCATTTTTGTCATTTTTGTCATTTTTGTCATTTTTGTCATTTTTGTCATTTTTGTCATTTTTGTCATTTTTGTCATTTTTGTCATTTTTGTCATTTTTGTCATTTTTGTCATTTTTGTCATTTTTGTCATTTTTGTCATTTTTGTCATTTTTTGTCATTTTTGTCATTTTTGTCATTTTTGTCATTTTTGTCATTTTTGTTATTTTTGTCATTTTTGTCATTTTTGTCATTTTTGTCATTTTGTCATTTTTGTCATTTTTGTCATTTTTGTCATTTTTGTCATTTTTGTCATTTTTGTCATTTTTGTCATTTTTGTCATTTTTGTCATTTTTGTCATTTTTGTCATTTTTGTCATTTTTGTCATTTTTGTCATTTTTGTCATTTTTGTCATTTTTGTCATTTTTGTCATTTTTGTCATTTTTGTCATTTTTGTCATTTTTGTCATTTTTGTCATTTTTGTCATTTTTGTCATTTTTGTCATTTTTGTAATTTTTGTCATTTTTGTCATTTTTGTCATTTTTGTCATTTTTGTCATTTTTGTCATTTTTGTCATTTTTGTCATTTTTGTCATTTTTGTCATTTTTCGTCATTTTTGTCATTTTTGTCAATTTTGTCATTTTTGTCATTTTTGTCATTTTTGTCATTTTTGTCATTTTTGTCATTTTTGTCATTTTTGTCATTTTTGTCATTTTTGTCATTTTTGTCATTTTTGTCATTTTTGTCATTTTTGTCATTTTTGTCATTTTTGTCATTTTTGTCATTTTTGTCATTTTTGTCATTTTTGTCATTTTTGTCATTTTTGTCATTTTTGTCATTTTTGTCATTTTTGTCATTTTTGTCGTTTTTGTCGTTTTTGTCATTTTTGTCATTTTTGTCATTTTTGTCATTTTTGTCATTTTTGTCATTTTTGTCATTTTTGTCGTTTTTGTCGTTTTTGTCATTTTTGTCATTTTTGTCATTTTTGTCATTTTTGTCATTTTTGTCATTTTTGTCATTTTTGTCATTTTTGTCATTTTGGTCATTTTTGTCATTTTTGTCATTTTTGTCATTTTTGTCATTTTTGTCATTTTTGTCATTTTGGTCATTTTTGTCATTTTTGTCATTTTTGTCATTTTTGTTTTTTGTCATTTTTGTCATTTTTGTCATTTTTGTCATTTTTGTCATTTTTGTCATTTTTGTCATTTTTGTCATTTTTGTCATTTTTGTCATTTTTGACATTTTTGACATTTTTGACATTTTTGACATTTTTGACATTTTTGACATTTTTGACATTTTTGACATTTTTGACATTTTTGACATTTTTGACATTTTTGACATTTTTGACATTTTTGACATTTTTGACATTTTTGACATTTTTGACATTTTTGACATTTTTGACATTTTTGACATTTTTGACATTTTTGACATTTTTGACATTTTTGACATTTTTGACATTTTTGACATTTTTGACATTTTTGACATTTTTGACATTTTTGACATTTTTGACATTTTTGACATTTTTGACATTTTTGACTTTTTTGACATTTTTGACATTTTTGACATTTTTGACATTTTTGACATTTTTGACATTTTTGACATTTTTGACATTTTTGACATTTTTGACATTTTTGACATTTTTGACATTTTTGACATTTTTGACATTTTTGACATTTTTGACATTTTTGACATTTTTGACATTTTTGACATTTTTGACATTTTTGACATTTTTGACATTTTTGACATTTTTGACATTTTTGACATTTTTGACATTTTTGACATTTTTGACATTTTTGACATTTTTGACATTTTTGACATTTTTGACATTTTTGACATTTTTGACATTTTTGACATTTTTGACATTTTTGACATTTTTGACATTTTTGACATTTTTGACATTTTTGACATTTTTGACATTTTTGACATTTTTGACATTTTTGACATTTTTGACATTTTTGACATTTTTGACATTTTTGACATTTTTGACATTTTTGACATTTTTGACATTTTTGACATTTTTGACATTTTTGACATTTTTGACATTTTTGACATTTTTGACATTTTTGACATTTTTGACATTTTTGACATTTTTGACATTTTTGACATATTTGTCATTTTTGTCATTTTTGTCATTTTTGTCATTTTTGACATTTTTGACATTTTTGACATTTTTGACATTTTTGACATTTTTGACTTTTTTGACATTTTTGACATTTTTGACATTTTTGACATTTTTGACATTTTTGACATTTTTGACATTTTTGACATTTTTGACATTTTTGACATTTTTGACATTTTTGACAATTTTGACATTTTTGACATTTTTGACATTTTTGACATTTTTGACATTTTTGACATTTTTGTTATTTTTGACATTTTTGACATTTTTGACATTTTTGACATTTTTGACATTTTTGACATTTTTGACATTTTTGACATTTTTGACATTTTGACATTTTTGACATTTTTGACATTTTTGACATTTTTGACATTTTTGACATTTTTGACATTTTTGTCATTTTTGACATTTTTGACATTTTTGACATTTTTGACATTTTTGACATTTTTGACATTTTGTGACATTTTTGACATTTTTGACATTTTTGACATTTTTGACATTTTTGACATTTTTGACATTTTTGACATTTTTGACATTTTTGACATTTTTGACATTTTTGACATTTTTGACATTTTTGACATTTTTGACATTTTTGACATTTTTGACATTTTTGACAATTTTGTCATTTTTGTCATTTTTGTCATTTTTTTCATTTTTGTCATTTTTGTCATTTTTGTCATTTTTGTCATTTTTGTCATTTTTGTCATTTTTGTCATTTTTGTCATTTTTGTCATTTTTGTCATTTTTGTCATTTTGTCATTTTTGTCATTTTTGTCATTTTTGTCATTTTTGTCATTTTTGTCATTTTTGTCATTTTTGTCATTTTTGTCATTTTTGTCATTTTTGTCATTTTTGTCATTTTTGTCATTTTTGTCATTTTTGTCATTTTGTCATTTTTGTCATTTTTGTCATTTTTGTCATTTTTGTCATTTTTGTCATTTTTGTCATTTTTGTCATTTTTGTCATTTTTGTCATTTTTGTCATTTTTGTCATTTTTGTAATTTTTGTCATTTTTGTCATTTTTGTCATTTTTGTCATTTTGTCATTTTTGTCATTTTTGTCATTTTTGTCATTTTTGTCATTTTTGTCATTTTTGTCATTTTTGTCATTTTTGTCATTTTTGTCATTTTCGTCATTTTTGTCATTTTTGTCATTTTTGTCATTTTTGTCATTTTTGTCATTTTTGTCATTTTTGTCATTTTTGTCATTTTTGTCATTTTGTCATTTTTGTCATTTTTGTCATTTTGTCATTTTTGTCATTTTTGTCATTTTTGTCATTTTTGTCATTTTTGTCATTTTTGTCATTTTGTCATTTTTGTCATTTTTGTCATTTTTGTCATTTTTGTCATTTTTGTCATTTTTGTCATTTTTGTCATTTTTGTCATTTTTGTCATTTTTGTCATTTTTGTCATTTTTGTCATTTTTGTCGTTTTTGTCGTTTTTGTCGTTTTTGTCATTTTTGTCATTTTTGTCATTTTTGTCATTTTTGTCATTTTTGTCATTTTTGTCATTTTGTCATTTTTGTCATTTTTGTCATTTTTGTCATTTTTGTCATTTTTGTCATTTTTGTCATTTTTGTCATTTTTGTCATTTTTGTCATTTTTGTCATTTTTGTCATTTTTGTAATTTTTGTCATTTTTGGTCATTTTTGTCATTTTTGTCATTTTTGTCATTTTTGTCATTTTTGTCATTTTTGTCATTTTTGTCATTTTTGTCATTTTTGTCATTTTTGTCATTTTTGTCATTTTTGTCATTTTTGTCATTTTTGTCATTTTTGTCATTTTTGTCATTTTTGTCATTTTTGACATTTTTGACATTTTTGACATTTTTGACATTTTTGACATTTTTGACATTTTTGACATTTTTGTCATTTTTGACATTTTTGACATTTTTGACATTTTTGACATTTTTGACATTTTTGACATTTTTGACATTTTGACATTTTTGACATTTTTGACATTTTTGACATTTTTGACATTTTTGACATTTTTGACATTTTTGACATTTTTGACATTTTTGACATTTTTGACATTTTTGACATTTTTGACATTTTTGACATTTTTGACATTTTTGACATTTTGACATTTTTGACATTTTTGACATTTTTGACATTTTTGACATTTTTGACATTTTTGACATTTTTGACATTTTTGACATTTTTGACATTTTTGACATTTTGACATTTTTGACATTTTTGACATTTTTGACATTTTTGACATTTTTGACATTTTTGACATTTTTGACATTTTTGACATTTTTGACATTTTTGACATTTTTGACATTTTTGACATTTTTGACATTTTTGACATTTTGACATTTGACATTTTTGACATTTTTGACATTTTTGACATTTTTGACATTTTTGACATTTTTGACATTTTTGACATTTTTGACATTTTTGACATTTTGACATTTTGACATTTTTGACATTTTTGACATTTTTGACATTTTTGACATTTTTGACATTTTGACATTTTTGACATTTTTGACATTTTTGACATTTTTGACATTTTTGACATTTTGACATTTTTGACAATATTGACATTTTTGACATTTTTGACATTTTTGACATTTTTGACATTTTTGACATTTTTGACATTTTTGACATTTTTGACATTTTTGACATTTTTGACATTTTTGACATTTTTGACATTTTTGACATTTTTGACATTTTTGACATTTTTGACATTTTTGACATTTTTGACATTTTTGACATTTTTGACATTTTTGACATTTTTGACATTTTTGACATTTTTGACATTTTGACATTTTTGTCATTTTTGACATTTTTGACATTCTTGACATTTTTGACATTTTTGACATTTTTGTTATTTTTGACATTTTTGACATTTTTGACATTTTTGACATTTTTGACATTTTTGACATTTTTGACATTTTTGACATTTTTGACATTTTTGACATTTTTGACATTTTTGACATTTTTGACATTTTTGACATTTTTGACATTTTTGACATTTTTGACATTTTTGACATTTTTGACATTTTTGACATTTTTGACATTTTTGACATTTTTGACATTTTTGACATTTTTGACATTTTTGACATTTTTGACATTTTTGACATTTTTGACATTTTTGACATTTTTGACATTTTTGACATTTTTGACATTTTTGACATTTTTGACATTTTTGACATTTTTGACATTTTTGACATTTTTGACATTTTTGACATTTTTGACATTTTTGACATTTTTGACATTTTTGACATTTATGACATGTTTGACATTTTTGTCATTTTTGTCATTTTTGTCATTTTTGTCATTTTTGTCATTTTTGTCATTTTTGTCATTTTTGTCACTTTTGTCATTTTTGTCATTTTTGACATTTTTGACATTTTTGTCATTTTTGTCATTTTTGTCATTTTTGTCATTTTTGTCATTTTTGTCATTTTTGTCATTTTTTTCAGTTTTGTCATTTTTGTCATTTTTGTCATTTTTGTCATTTTTTTTCAGTTTTGTCATTTTTGTCATTTTTGTCATTATTGTCATTTTTGTCATTTTTGTCATTTTTGTCTTTTTTGTCATTTTTGTCATTTTTGTCATTTTTGTCATTTTTGTCGTTTTTGTCATTTTTGTCATTTTTGTCATTTTTGTCATTTTTGTCATTTTTGTCATTTTTGTCATTTTTGTCATTTTTGTCATTTTTGTCATTTTTGTCATTTTTGTCATTTTTGTCATTTTTGTCATTTTTGTCATTTTTGTCATTTTTGTCATTTTTGTCATTTTTGTCATTTTTGTCATTTTTGTCATTTTTGTCATTTTTGTCATTTTTGTCATTTTTGTCATTTTTGTCATTTTTGTCATTTTTGTCATTTTTGTCATTTTTGTCATTTTTGTCATTTTTGTCATTTTTGTCATTTTTGTCATTTTTGTCATTTTTGTCATTTTTGTCATTTTTGTCATTTTTGTCATTTTTGTCATTTTTGTCATTTTTGTCATTTTTGTCATTTTTGTCATTTTTGTCATTTTTGTCATTTTTGTCATTTTTGTCATTTTTGTCATTTTTGTCATTTTTGTCATTTTTGTCATTTTTGTCATTTTTGTCATTTTTGTCATTTTTGTCATTTTTGTCATTTTTGTCATTTTTGTCATTTTTGTCATTTTTGTCATTTTTGTCATTTTTGTCATTTTTGTCATTTTTGTCATTTTTGTCATTTTTGTCATTTTTGTCATTTTTGTCATTTTTGTCATTTTTGTCATTTTTGTCATTTTTGTCATTTTTGTCATTTTTGTCATTTTTGTCATTTTTGTCATTTTTGTCATTTTTGTCATTTTTGTCATTTTTGTCATTTTTGTCATTTTTGTCATTTTTGTCATTTTTGTCATTTTTGTAATTTTTGTCATTTTTGTCATTTTTGTCATTTTTGTCATTTTTGTCATTTTTGTCATTTTTGTCATTTTTGTCATTTTTGTCATTTTTGTCATTTTTGTCATTTTTGTCATTTTTGTCATTTTTGTCATTTTTGTCATTTTTGTCATTTTTGTCATTTTTGTCATTTTTGTCATTTTTGTCATTTTTGTCATTTTTGTCATTTTTGTCATTTTTGTCATTTTTGTCATTTTTGTCATTTTTGTCATTTTTGTCATTTTTGTCATTTTTGTCATTTTTGTCATTTTTGTCATTTTTGTCATTTTTGTCATTTTTGTCATTTTTGTCATTTTTGTCATTTTTGTCATTTTTGTCATTTTTGTCATTTTTGTCATTTTTGTCATTTTTGTCATTTTTGTCATTTTTGTCATTTTTGTCATTTTTGTCATTTTTGTCATTTTTGTCATTTTTGTCATTTTTGTCATTTTTGTCATTTTTGTCATTTTTGTCATTTTTGTCATTTTTGTCATTTTTGTCATTTTTGTCATTTTTGTCATTTTTGTCATTTTTGTCATTTTTGTCATTTTTGTCATTTTTGTCATTTTTGTCATTTTTGTCATTTTTGTCATTTTTGTCATTTTTGTCATTTTTGTCATTTTTGTCATTTTTGTCATTTTTGTCATTTTTGTCATTTTTGTCATTTTTGTCATTTTTGTCATTTTTGTCATTTTTGTCATTTTTGTCATTTTTGTCATTTTTGTCATTTTTGTCATTTTTGTCATTTTTGTCATTTTTGTCATTTTTGTCATTTTTGTCATTTTTGTCATTTTTGTCATTTTTGTCATTTTTGTCATTTTTGTCATTTTTGTCATTTTTGTCATTTTTGTCATTTTTGTCATTTTTGTCATTTTTGTCATTTTTGTCATTTTTGTCATTTTTGTCATTTTTGTCTTTTTTGTAATTTTTGTCATTTTTGTCATTTTTGTCATTTTTGTCATTTTTGTCATTTTTGTCATTTTTGTCATTTTTGTCATTTTTGTCATTTTTGTCATTTTTGTCATTTTTGTCATTTTTGTCATTTTTGTTATTTTTTAATTTTTTTCACTTGTGTCATTTTTGTTATTCTTGTCATTTTTGTCATTTTCAACTTTTATTTATATTTTTGAGATTTTTGAAATTTTGGAAAATATACAATCATTTTAATGAAATAACATTCTTAAATCTGTAAAATTTGATAATGAATTAAAAATGTCAGACACAAAGCTGTCGAAAAAACTTCAAAATAATGTCGCAAAGCTGCTCTTTTTTTTCAAATCATTTTTCTTGTGAGGAATTCGTTATTTTTCCCTTTGTTTCAATTATTTTTCCATCCAATCATTTCAATGTGAAAGAAACATGGATATAGTCGTGAGTCATTTTTTTCCATTCAAATTTTCTTTAGAGTCCAACTGCCTCCTGCTCGAGTGATAATAATTAAGGAACCAGCACTGAAGCTCACTATTTCATCACATTGCAAAAAAAAAGTATCTGCCTTTCACGATTGACCAATCCAGTTCCATTCAAGATTTTCGTTCCGCGCCAGCCAGTCTGTCTGTAAAATTTGGCATTTATGTTGCGTTCAGTCAGGGATTTATAAAAATATAGAATTCCGGATATAGTTTTTTTTTATTAGTTAATTTTTTGTGAGGAAACTACTTTTTCACTGGTATTGAAACAACGTTGTGGATTATCTGTATATCTTTATATATGTAGGTGGAGTGCATGTTTCTTGAGAAGAAAAAGATTTTTCTAGTTTTTAAATTGAACACAGATAGTTTTTATAAAGTTCTGTTTTTAGAAGCTTTTCCGGGGAAATTCCCCTTGCCGCGCCCACTCCCCGCGGCCAGGATAGCCCGAATTTTGCAGTTAAAAAGGCAGTCATATGATCTTTCTTAACTCATTCAGCGCCGATCGGTTGAGAAGTCAAATTCGTGTATTTTGTAGTAGGTTCCCCCCAGAAGGTACTTTCCAAATAACAGCATGATGCGAGCGCGTTTGGTGGTGTTGATGCTGTTTTGCGGCTCCTGTGCGATGGTGAAAGGAGCCATTAGTGGCACTCGGCAACAACAGCCCTCGCAGCCCGTCTTCGTGGTGACGCCCGAAAAACGAATCCCCGACTATCTCGCTGCCCCGGTGGAAGCTGCAAAGGTCCATGCTCAGCGATTTGAGAAAGAGGACGATTCGTCTTCAACTTCGGAGAGTGTCGAACATAAGCCTTCTTCGGGTAGCGAGCATAAGGTCCGTGATGCTCGGCAATCTTCGGTGGAGGCCGTGGTGACGAACGAAATCCCGATCTCGGTGATCCCGAATCTAAACATCGAGCAACTGAGAGGAGCCAATCCGGCGATTTCCCAATATGTCCCCAGGCTGGTGGAAATGTTGGCTTCGATGAATTTCACCGACGCCAATTTCCTCAAGTTCGACACCTTCCGAGCAGGATACGATCCACTGACCTCGTTTGCTAATATGCAGCCGATGTGGAACAAAGCCTTATACAAGTTGGATCGATTCGTACAGGCCACGGCCGATCTTCTGGCTCTCTACAATGACATCCAAGCCGCATCCGACAAAAACGCAGCCATTCTACAGAGACTTACCGAAAACACCAACGTGAACTGGGTCGGATACTACAACTAACACACACAAGCCTCATCAAAAAATTCGTCGTAATAAAGAAAGTAGATATTCCAAAACTCGATTCTTCCCCACACCGGGTGACAGTTTTTCTTTTCCCCCGAAAAAATCCGAAAGTTCCTACTCCCAGAAGAACGAAAGAAAAAACAACCCAAACAATTGAAAACTCTCCCCATTGACTGGAGTGTCTCAAAAGAGAAAGGAACCCTCCCGAAAAAGCTTTATTTGTAATAACACGGCGTCGGTTGGTCAGCAATTTGAATTCGACCATCGTGCCAGCCACACACACTTTTCAGCACCAGCAGAAGACTCGGCCAAAATGAAGATCCCATCGGTTGTCCTGTTCTGCCTAGTGGCCACCTTCCTGTCCTTCCAAGTGTCCCCGGTGCAGGCCCAAGTTGAGGTCACCTATGTGGGGGAGATTCCGATGGATTCTCCGGTGGCCTGGTATCCGGTTGTGGTGGACCTCATCGTTGGTTACTATTCCCATTACGTCCACAATCTGATCCAGGTCTACAGTGTGGCCAAATATCGTCTGGACCGGATGAACGAGCTGCTGGAACAGTTCCCACCATTCTACGGTAGCATCGGACTGTTCTACGATGGGGATCATCTGCATTCGCACCACTCCTGGAACCACGGCGAAGGAGGATACGGTGGAGGTTATGGGGGCAAGAATTTGAACGGTACCTCCTCGGCCTCCTCAGCTTTCAAAGAACAGAAGAAGGCGGCTCAGGTCGTCGATACCGTGAAATCCATTATGGCCAACCTTAACCAGCTGAAAAATTGAGAGCAAATAAATTCGTTTAGTTAGCTAGATCAAAAGTCGTTCTGATATTTTATTTCATCCGAAAATTAGGTTTAAAGTAAAAAAAAACCACCATCATTCTTCTTATCACTTGAAAACAAGATATCCTAAATCATAAGCACTGAATTCAAAGTGAGGGTCCCACTTTTTAGATTGGTGACATTCAATGGTCAAATATGAAATGATCGAATTGATATAATAATCCTAGTTCAAAAATGATGTTTGATCGTTACGGTGGCACGTGCAGTTTTTTTAAGATTCCTGATGTATGTTATTAAGAAAATTATTATTCCGCAATAACTTTTTCTCCCACGATTGATTATTCTGGTCCCATAGTGACTTTTTCTTGTCATGTCAAGATTTTTCGAACCATAATAAGTAGTTGAGTACAACTTAATGAACGATAAAAAACAAAGTTTTAACCAAACGATTCTTCAGGAATGAATTTTTAAATTGATGATTTTTTTCTGGAAGGGGAGAGGGGGTCCCTCACTTTAAAGTAATAAGTCTTCATAAATCGAGAGCTGATCAAGCAAATCATACCAAACTTGGCATGGGTAAGTATTTGGGTACGACAAATGTTTCTATGAATAGTTGGTACCCCTCCCTCCTTTCAGCTGGGAGATCGGAAGGAGAGGGGGGGGATAAATTATATTTTTTCACATAAATGGTGAACTAATCAAGCTATTGGAACCAAATTTGGCATGGCAGGATAGTGGAATATGAGAAATGGTTCTATGATTATTTAAGACCCCTATTTCCATCCAGTGAAGATACAGGAAGGAGGGGAGGGGGCTTTAACCCTTTTGTTATTTCATAACTTGAAAACTATTTGAGCAAATGAAACCGAATTTTGTTTGGAAAGGTATTTGGGTACGATAAATAGTTCTATGAATATTAAATACCCCTCCCTCCTTCAAGTGAGAAGATAGAAAGTGGGGAGGGGGCTTCTTTAAAATTTTCAGCATTGCTGGAAAAATCAACAAAATGGATCCAAATTAGGCGTGGGAAGGTATTTGATTACGAGAAATGTTTCCATGATATTTTGAGAACCCTCCGTTCTTCCAGTCGGAAAATCTTAAGGGAGGAGGGTGCTCCCATATAATTTTACATCACTCGGGAATTTACCCAGCAAATAGAACAAAATACGGTTTAGGAGGGTATTTGAGCACAAGGAATGTTTCTGTTGATATTTGGTACTTTTACCCCCTTCCAGTGAGGTAATAGGAAGGAGAGAGGGGGGCTCCTTTACCATTTTTCGCATAACTCGAGAACTAATCGAGTAAAAATGAAAGTAACTTTGGCATGGCAAAGCATTTGGTTACGTTAAATGGTTATTTGCTTATTTGAGACTTCTTTTTCCTTCAATTGGGGATACAGTTAGGGAAGGCTGGAGCTCACATGCGATTGTTTTACATAAGCCAATAATCTCTATAACAAATGGAACCATAAATGACATGAGAACAATCATACAATCGAGCAATTGGAAACAAAGTTTGGCATGGGAATGTATTTTAATACATGGAATGTTTGATTTTGATCCATCCAGGTAGGTAATAGGTCAGAAGAGGATCTCAGATACAAATTTTATAGCATAACTCGACAACTAATAAAGCAAACAAAACCAAATTTGGCATGAGAGGGTATAAAAAAATGTTTTTTCGGTGGATTAACACCCCTCCCTCCATTCAGTGAAACGATAAAAAGTGGGAAGAGGGTCACTCATATATTTTTTTCTTATATTTCGATATCTAATCGAGAAAATGGAACAAAATTTGCATGGGACCATATTTGTGTACGGGCAATGTTACTTCGATGGTTTATTGAGAGCCCCTTCTTCTGCCAGAGGAGAGATATAAATTTGGGAGAGGGTCACCATTTTTTTAAATAAATCGAGAACATATTAGGAATAGAGCCATATATGACCTGGGATCGTATTTGTATACAAGAAATGTTTTTCTGATGTCGTGAGACCCCCCCCCCCCCCCTCCTTCCATTGTGAATATAGAAATCACTCTCACAATTTGTAGAATAATTTGAGAACGAAAAGTTAAAATATGTGTACCGTAACGTTATTCTGTTACAATAATTGTTTCTATGATAGTTTGAAATCCTCTCCACACTAAAAAGTGACAGCGAAGCTACCATGTAGAAAAATTATTTTGTTATTAATTTTAAAGCAAAGAAATCCAGAGTCATAAAATGATTAAAACACGGTTTAAAAACATTATTTATAAAGAAATTAAAAAGTTGCATTTTAGCTTAGCATAGCTTTATCGACTACTCACATCCACCTTTAATCATTGAACTCGAAATGCAATATTAAACATTTTTAAAATCAATTATTCCTTGCAAGCTCCGAAAACTTTTAAATGTTATTTCTTATAATCTTACTTGAAACAAACGCATTTCGAACTCCATGATCGCAGGCGTGGCTCAGTAAAACGAATTCCACATCGCCAATGATTGCTACTCCGTGATTGAACGAGGCCACCAATTTTGTTCAAAGGTCAAATGAATGGTGTCTGGGACTGGCAGGACATTCACAATGCCCAAAACTGATGCTCTCTCTTTAATCATCAATAACGGCGCCGGCCACGTCCTAGTATTAAAAGAAAGTTTGGAAAAGAAAGAAAGGGATAAAAGAAATAATTCGTGCTTTAGGACCGAGGTCACCTCTGAATCCTAGCAAATAATTTTATGGGAGTGTGGGTTCAAGGATATGATCAGGAAACACTTTTGACCAGTGCGATCTAGTAAACCAAGTTAATCTGCTAAAGCTGAAACCCTTATTCATTGCCTAATTGTTTGTATTTTCAACACTGTTTTACATAGGTGTTTTGTTAATCAAAATATTCATTTTCATTTTTAAAGGAATTATTTTTTAAAGGTTTCCTAAAAATATCTCGTATTTCTCATCAATTTAAAGTAAAGTCTAGTCGTTAAAATTCTTTAAAAGCCTTAATTTTTCGATTACTGTTTAACACATTGACGTATTTTTATTGATTGTAGGTGAGCTAACTAATTTATGTTTCCAAAATTAATGAATTTGTAGGGACATCTACTAATTACTCTCGACATGTCATGGAGATCTTTTCATTTTTCAATAACCTCATATTAGAAATCGTTTACAACTGAAGACCAACATTTCGACTTGTTTAAACCACTTCCGTCAGTTTTTTTAAATCGTATCCATATCCATCATCATATCATATCCAAATTGAAATCATCATATCCAAATTGAACTTAAAATAAAAATTGAACATCCCAACAAATAAACTTTTATTCTGCATTTCACTCATTAACTAATTTAACAAAATCAGCAATACCTAAGCACGTTCAGATTAAGAGGGATGAGTAGATTACTTTTGTTTTTCAACCTGAACTATAAAATGTTGTTAGCAGATATATGTTGAATATTTTGGAAATGGTAAAATTTTGCATTTAAATGTGAAGACTATTGATTCCAAATATTTTAATGTGATTGTTTTTCGATTTGTAGGTTTAATCAGAACTCAATGTTTGTGAAAAAAAACGTATTTTAGAAGGTTTTGATAAAATTTCAACCATAATATCCCAGCCTATAAAATAAATATTTTTCATTTTTGTTGTGTAACATTGATTTTGGTCAAAGTTTTTGTGTCCCATCTACTCAACTACTCAACTCAATCTTATGCACAAAGCAAATTACTTTAAAACAATAAATCTTAAAAATGGTACTATCAACTATGATCTACTAAAAACAAAAATAGGAATTAACGACAATAATATGCTAGAATGAAGACTATATAAACTTTTACTAAATCTGTAAAATCTGTTCTTAAATATGAATACTGTTTTACAGAGTTTGGGACAAAAATTCGTTGAAAATAATATGAAACTTCTAGAATTTCCGCAACCTCACGGCTAAATTATAATGATAAAATCAAGATGATAAATATTATGATTATCATAAGGATGATGATAGATTTATGACAATGGGTTTATTTAAAGGCACAATACCATCTTTTTCCATTGGAAATGTTGCTAAATCTGTTGCGCTATAAATTCTGAGCATTTTATGCCATTACTACTGCAATTAGACGAAACCTTTTCATGAATTCGATATACTTTGAAAAATACCGGTTTTACCGGTTTTATCGGTTTTATAAATTACAAATACCGAAATACCGGATTTGAAAAAAACCGGTAAATCCGACCACCCTAGTTGTGATGCAAAAATAGCAATAGAATGAATTTGCTAAGCTGGATCTCATTGATAACTTGTATAAAGAGGCAAAGTAAGCAAAACAATTTGGATAAAAAAAAACAACACATTTGAAAAAATGCTCCAATCTGTTTTACGAAATGGACCTTTAACAAACAACAGAAAATGTACACAGCTATTTACAAAAATCTCGCAAAATGGATCCGCCTGTGGCCCAGGCACATTGAAAGAAAAAAAAAGCTTGACTAAAATTGTTGATCCTAATCAGTCATAAGTCTTGTGCCCATGCACCTCTACTAAGGCTCGCCAGCATTTAAGTAATGAAAATAAATAAAAACAGATACTTAGCTTCGATTTGTCGTTGAATCATTCGGTAATAACATCCCTATTGGCGATTTGCAGCAAAACTTTTTGACATGCAGCGCCAACTGATTCTCACTTATGGAACTAACAAAAAGGCTGTTTTTTAACACGGCAGGAATACAAATTGTTTCTTAAATTGCGAATTTAAAGAAAACTGTTAAATTTTAGACAACTATAACGAGTAAATCTTGTAAGAAAATCTTTAATTCACTTATTCCAATGCTTTTGGCATTAGCAAATAGATGTTTTTATCGTGTTTTTTGATAAATTCATTTGAAAATTTTGAAACTTCAATGAAAAATGAACGACGCTGACAGAGGTTGATTTTGATGAATGTAACAATATGTGAAATTTAAATGCTATCTAAAGACGCACATCCATACGCAGTTAATCATCAGAATGCGCTTTCATAAAATGCACGGATATAATGGAGCAAACCAAAGCGATTCTTTTTAAATTATGACAAACATTCAATCATTTCAAATATTTTATTTTGAATTTCGAATTAAGATTTTCAGTTACTTGTTTATTTCTGAAATATTTGTCCATCATATGCAATGAATTTATTTGAATAAATTTTCATCTTGATCTTCATGTTTGAAATTTACACCCCTTATTCGGATTTCATGTTAAACGTTTCGATTTTAAGCGGAAATTCGTGATGATTTCACAGAAAGTTCTCCAGTTGCTTTCTCTATTCTTATACTGTTGGTTCTACGCATATGGACGAGCTTACACGGAACATGAATTACCTTCAAGCTGACTCTACGGAGAGAAATTTTGTGTTTATTCCACAACTCAAGGAATATGGAAATTTGAAATTACCTTAAGAACGTTCATCAAACTCAAGATGAGGTTAGTTGACGTCTCAATCGTCGTCAATATCACCTTCAATTTCACCAGCTGTCGTTTTGTTTTGAGGAAGCAGAAGAATTCTTTTATTTCAGGCTGCATTAGTTGGAACAACAATGATTTTTTTCCGAAAACTAGAAATTATGAAGTTTTATTAATAGGTTGAAGGGTTACGTAATTCACTTTTTCTTACCAAATCCTCCAGCCAAATCTGATCAAATATCATATTTTACACCGAAATTTTCAAAATTGAAGGAATGTTTTGAAAAAATACTTAGCGTTTTGACATTCGCGCCCATAACATCATCATTTTTATCGCAAAGCCCTCTGTGTGTCGTTTTCAGCTACATAAAGATGCAATTTTCTATTTTTTTCAGATAAAAGCATTCTTTCAAGTTCTTCTGTCAGGAAATTATTGGATAAACATAAGTTATTTAATAAATAAAAATAATTTCGAGCTTAGCAATGTTCAACATCCATTCAGAATAAAAAATGTTTGGCTTTTAAGCACATTTTTCAAGAACATTTGATCGATGTAAGACATTCCAGTTTCGAGATAAAGCCGAGGAATCAAGTATCCCCAGGGATCAAGTATCTTCATTCTCCCCTAAAGAGATTCAGAGGTTTTAGGTTCAAATCATGCCTTTCTGTGTTGGCTTTTAATTTAAGAAAAAGAAAAAAGAATAAAAAAAATTAAATTATTTTCAACAAAAACTGGAAATGTTGAGATTTTTTATAATCAGACGAAATTAATATTTCTTCACAAAGAAAAACTGTGCAAAAAAAATTATTGTTTTTCCATCGCGTTTGTGCTTTTCCAATTGGACGGTGGACATTTATCAGTGCTTTTTTTTGTTTCGTTTAGTTTTTTTAACATATTTATGTCATTCGCGACTTATATCAACAATGCAGTTGGCGGACAGCCATTGAAAAAATTATCCGGTACAACCGTGATCGATGTTTACTCTTGAGCTCGAACTCGCGGACATTGGCTCAGGATGCAACTGACTTGCCAACTGAGCTATATCACAAGTCCCCTTATCAGTGCCTAATATTTTCAATCTCCATTAATTTTTTATCATTCCAAACCTTTTGGAATAAGCTAAGAGCTGTGATTTACAGAGTAATCAATTTAATCCTTTCTCAACTCCGGTGAAACATCAATCAATTCTGAAAGTGTACCATATCTGATTACCCGTCGCTGCCAAAAAAAATACTCCTTTCTTCTCAATGAACGCCATCCTGGTGCGATGACCGTAAATTGATCCCACTTATCCAGCCATCCACACAAAAAAAAACATGTTCCGCCGAAATTCGATCATCCTCGATCCGGTCCAAAAGTCGGTGAATGGGTCTTTCGGTATCGGCCACAATTTTACCGTTAGGCCGGGACATCAGCCGGTCCCAGGAATAAAAAATATGTCCTCGTGCCAACGGGCATCACGATCGTTTTTACTTTTTCCTTTCTTTTTCAGCCAGCCGAAAAAGGATTCCTTGTCGAAGATTTTTTATTCCTGCTTCGCTTCCCAATCCAGGCGAAAGGTTCTCCCTTCACTTCTTCGGTCATTTTCTTTGTTTTAGTTCTGTAATAGTTTGGGAAAATAAAGATTCCGCGAACTGGAGTTGTCTGGTGTTTGGCCAGGAATCCCATTTCGTGTGGCGTACTTTCAAATGATTAATAATAATAATCAGAAAAATAAAAACAAAACCGAGACAAAGTACCGAATTGGCCCTCGGTGAAAGGATTTTGGAATGGTCCCGAGTGGCATTCCGGAAGAGTTGAAATTCCTGCTGTTTGATCCGATGTGGTTTTATGGGAAATTAGTGTGATGGCCAAAGAATGGACCCACGACAAGTGATAATGATTAAGATGAAAGTATTTTCCACAATCACCTCATCTGGGAAGGTCTGAGAAAAAACAAACAAGCTTTCGTACTTTAAATTTAAGAATGCGATAATGGTATAATTAAATCCTGAACTTTTCGATTAAGCTAATTGATAATGAGATATAACGAATGGGGCGGTTAATATTTATGATACTTCTTGGCTGGCAGTTATTGCATTTCGGAAGAAAGGATTTATGAGGCCTAGGAAATTATGCATTGTTTATGTATAAACATAATTACGATTATTTATGACAGTTTCGTGTACTTTTTCTTTGAAAACAGAAGAAAATTATTCGAAATGATTTATAAGTCAGCTTGAATTGATAGTTTGTTTATGTCTTCCACTTTAACTAAATTGTGATTGAAATAAGGGACCACCATAAAACAATGATAATTTAAATTAACTATGTCAATTTGAACGAAGTCAAGATGCCAAACAATCATAAGAATATTAAAACAATTAAAACCGAACCAAAAAAAAACGAACATAAAATTAAGTTTTACTTAATCTTTCGTCCAAAGCTCCAAAAATTTCTAGTTAAGTACTCAAAAATATGAATAAACTTATTTGTATTTCCTCTGTAAATATTCTCCACTCATAATTGAATATTTATATCTTTTGACTAATAAAATCCATCTGAATAATTTAAAAATACTGTGAAATGATAAAATCTGAATTCTTGTTTGCGTTCGGTTTTAAGTCCATCATTTTCCTATTCCGCAAAAAAAATACAAATCACTTAACCGGACTCAGCTTCCCAAAAATTGAAAATTTGTTTAAAATTGAGTTAAGTATTATAATAAAATGTGAAATTATAATGAAATTTTCTAAAAAATCCCAAAGCAGTAAAATAATCCTTTTTTTTGACAAATCAATAAAGGCTTGTGAATGTTTGGATTATTCTAAAAAATTTCAAATAAAAATGGATAAATAATTTTAATACAAGAGTCTCATTATATTCCATTCAAAGTTAGAATCAATTTGATAAAGAATTTTTCAAATTTTATTAAAAATTAGGCTATTATTCAAAAATATTCAACATAGTTTTTTTTTGTTATTGAGCAGTAACTTTCGAGTTTCATCAATAATAATCTGATCATCAAAACAGAGTTATATACATATAAGGGTGACAATAAATGTGAAAGAAAAATTTCATGATCAAATTTTGAAAACCGTCCATATACATTTTGTAGGTTGCCCCAAAAACTGACCTTCGCAAAATTTCAGCCCAATCGGATTTGATGTAGGGTTGCCTCAATAAGCTCAAAAAGTCGCTTTTTTACCCTCAAAAATCACCTAAGAAGGAATAAAGAATATTGAAAAAATCCTAATTTTAATTTTGATGCCAAATGGCTAGAAAATGCATGAAACGTCAAAATCTGGTGTTATCTCGAAAAAAGGAAATCCAGAAAAACGATAAGTGATTTTTTAGGGTTAAAAATCGAAACTTTGAATTAAATTTAAATGAAGTTCGATTGAGCTGAATTTTGCTCAAGCTAGTTTTTTAACGCAAATCTACTAAATTAAGGTTGCCAGAATTTTGTCAGCACTTATCCGAGCCAGGAAAATCCGTGCAGTTTTATAAATAAAAAAAACCTGGCAAAATCCGGGCATTTGATTTCAAAATTAATGACCATAATCCGGGTAATAGCTGGGCAAATTTTATCAATACCTAGAAACTACTCAACAAAAAGAAGAATAAAATTTAAAAAAAAAATCATCAAAATTCATGACAGATTTAAAATCGTATTGAAGGCTCCCAAAATACCTTTCGCATGAATAAAAAAAATACATTACATTCAATTTACTTACTTTTATTTGATTCTCCTAATGAAGTTAATAAATCCGGGTTAAATACGAGATTTTTCAATGAAATCCGGGCAACAAAGTTAAGCCGGACTGTTCTCAAGTTTTATGTCATATATCCGGGTAATCTGGCAACCTTAAACTAAATGATTAAGGTCGGTTTGTGAAATCCGACATGACCTATTTTCCTGGCACCCTAGCACTTAGTTACAAGATAAGTGTCAGTTAAAATATTTAAGATGGTATTAGTACCTGATTTAAAAATTTATAAATAAATAAAAACACAGAATTTCAAGATTATAATCCCTTTATCTTTATGATCTCGAAAAAAATTTGTAATTTGTAAATTAATGATGATGATTTGGTTTGTTTTTTTTTTTTAATTTTGATTCTTCATTTGAATTCTTAGCTCAGAATTTGAGCTTGGAAGATGTTGACCATGTTGAAACAAGGTTTTTAGAAATATTTTAAATAATCGAGTAGGGCAGTCAACACCAAATGAATTAATGACGAAAATAAACAAAAGTCATCTCACTAGAAATATGAGGAGATGGCTAACGTTGGCAAAAGAATTCTGAACTATGCCGAATTTCAACACAAGAAAACTTAGTTATGATTTTTGATTGTCGTTTGAATATTGAAATAAAAATAGGAAAAGAACTACCAAATTTTCAATGGGAAACAATTTTTTAAAACGGTAACAAAAGTTTTCTTTGCTTAATCATCCTTTTTTATCCTGCTACGTGACATTATTCCAACAAATGAATAGTTATTCAGGTACAATATAAGAGGGATAAATTCATCCTAAGGTAATTTATGCAATAATGATTAAACTACTTTCATAGAATAAAAACTTCGTAGCATCAAAAATAATTTGTACATGGTTGAATAAAGAGTTGGAAACAAAATTAAACCGAAATTTTTCAGATGCAGAAGACTTTTTTCAATGTGCATTAAACAAAAATAATTAGAAGTTCAAAGCAGATTTTTGGTTAACACTAGAATGTAGTTCAGCAAGGTGGAATCACAAATACCTATTCCAGGATCATTTTCTGAACTAAGTAAATATGAGTTGTAAAATAAATGAAAAGTGATCAATAAGTGAAATCAATGAAATAGATATTAAGATATGACAAAAGTTGAAATAAAAATGTAAGTCTCTAATGTATCTGTATATAGAATTCAATAAAAAAATTATTAAAAAATGAAATTTTTCAATGAAAGCTTGAATTGTTTACTTGAAATAACTTGGAAAGAACTTTAATAAAGCTGGAATTCGAATTATAGATATTTATCTTAGCCTTCAAAATCTTCAAAGCAATTAGTATGGATTTAAAAGTTAAGGCTTCAAACAATGTTATTTAAAATTTCGTTTTCAAACCTAACCTTATCAAACCTAGCTTGAATCGCTGTTAAATCTAGATGTCATATGCATACAAAAAAAAACATTATTCCGGTTTAAACATTTAAACGAATTCAGAATGTGTACATAATGATTTCTAAATAACACTTTATATTATTTTTCACTTTTTGAGTTGTTATGGATTTCATGTTTAAATTCAAAATTTTTTACTATCTTGTTGACTTTTAATTTGTATGAAAATTCATTGAATAAATTGGATATGTAGTCTCTTAGCTTGACAAAATATTTCGTTTGAACTAAAATCACAATGGCTATATAAATATTGAATCACGACAATTATGTTTGTCTTATTTTCAGACATTAAAACGAAAATTTCAACAACAAATATTGGGAAAAAAATTATTTTCATTGAATTATATTTTTTTATATCTTCCAAATTGTATTGTTTGCACTTCAAAAATAAATGAAAATGTTTGAATTAAATTTGTTTTGGTTCCTTTCGGTAAAACCTATTTTCTACAGTTCATCTGGGGAATGCAACAGTTGAAGTAGGTTAATAATAATCAAACCAGATTTTAAATAAGAAACGTATGAAGAATGCAAATGCAACTTCGAAGATCTCAAGGAAAATATAAAACAGGCGGTCGCATCTTCAAACTCGAAAGATGAATCCTGAATAAATATTCTCTCTTAAACAAAACTAACTAAACGAAAACATTTTTATGTATTGTCTGGGATTTGAGCATATCTATAGGAGCGCAGAATCCAATTTTAGATATGGAATAATGATTCAAATTTTGAAATTATACCAAAAAAAATACAAAAAGTTTCAAAATAAAAACAACAATGAAAAAAATTTGTCCTTTAAATCAATATTGGAATATAGAAAAGGATTTCAAACTATAATTGCAAAAAAACGAGTTAAAGATAAAAAAGAATTCAATAATTAAGAGTATAAAATAAAAATCCAGAGTCAGCATTTGGTTCAGCCATCTAGTACAGAAAAACATAAAATATAGTTCTTTAATTTGAATAACATAAATTAAAACTCAGATTACAAAGTGAAATGATTATCTGAAGAAAGAGCTATTTTTGTAAATGGTTTACAAGAATCGGCATAAACTTTAAGGAAGTAATGAGCATTGTTATTTTCAAATCGAATAATTCATTGTGTTTCTAAGAAAACTAGCAGAACCATACTTCAAAACTCGAAGGAAATGTTGGCAGATAGTTATAAATTTTGTGATTGAAAAATTAAAGCATGTATTTGTTATTTAATATCAAATTTTAAAACTCTCTAGATTAAGGTTGCCGGATTGCACGGTTTAATCCGGGTTTTCCCGGATATTTGATACAAAATTTGGGAACAGTCTGGCCCAGCCAGGTTGCCCGGATTCAATTGAAAAAGGAGCGAATTTTGCCCAGATTTTTTCACTTGTACTTTGCTAATCAAACAAAAAAGAATTGTGTTGTGATTTTTTTTTTATTTAGCCACCGAAACTAAATTTGTTGAGCAGATTTTGCAAAAATAAATCTTGGATTTTTTGAAGCTTTTAATACGATTTAAAACCTGTTTTTAATTTTGATGAAAAAATTTTTTTTAAATGTTTTTTTTTCTTGATTTTTGTTGAGTCATTTCTGGATTTTGATAAAATTTGCCCGGATATGGCCCGGATTTTTGGTCTTCAATTTAGAAATGAAATGCTGAAATGCGTATTTTGCTAGGTTTTAAAAGAAAATTGAACCCGGATACGTGCTGAAAAGAATCTGGCAACCTTACTCCAGATCAAGCTTTGGTCTCGAATTTTAAAAAGAATTTAGACAATTTATTAAATATTTTAAATGCTAAAATAAAAGTACTATGGAACGACTTTGATACAATGCTGTTTCAAAACCTTTCATTTATTTTTCTATACTAGTATATAGATCAAGAGAAAAAGAAGTAATCGATTATAATTTGTAACTATTTATTGCTTTGTCGAAAGTTTTAAGGTGCGAAATGAAGTTTTACCAATTTATCTAAATTGAATTTAATTGTTATCGTCAATCTTCATTTTAACATTTTAAGTTTTGGAAGTTTTGAAAATTTGATTATACTTCTGAGGCAAGTTATAAAGTCCTTTCAGAAAACTTGTACTGATCATCTAGCAGGCCAGTGGAGATTTTTTTATTAAAATTTGTATTCTATGTATACTTCAAAGGGTGAAATAAAAAAAAAGCTTGAATTTTCATCCCGGCTTTACTTGCTGAACTTTTCATATGAACAGCTTTTTGTTCGCATTCCATCATACCTTTTCAAGCTAATCTGCAACAAGCATTTCTTATCAATGGCCAAGGATAAATATAGCGCCTTTATTTAATCTTGAAAATAAAAAAAGAAACGGAATCTGTTGGTAGAACAAAAAACCATACGAGGTCTGTTTAGGACTATTTTTTTTTTAATCAACCTTGTAGTAAGCCCTTACATTCATTTCGCATGAAAGGTGCGGAAATGGAAATTAAAAAAAAAAACTAGGAAATAATTAAGAGAGCCTTATAAAAAAAATCGAAAATATGAACATCTTAGGAAGGTATCCCAAAGTAATGATTAGGCTAATAATTTTCACTACAATTTCAAATATGTATGTTGTTACTTCTGCACCATGAGGCTATCAAAAGCAATCTCAGGCACAAATTACTAATTTCCGGCGAATAACTGTTTCTATTTCATGACAAATAGCACTTCTGACCACCCACATTCCTTATAAAGGGCAAACGAATCATCGCCTACTTCATAACGAAATTTGACTGTCAATATTTAATTTAACTTTCTTTATAAATCAAATATCGGCATCACCGAAAGCTTTTCAAATTATTATGTGTATAGCACCAAACCGAAAAGAGACTGTAGGACTAGCGACGCTTTTTTACTAACGAGATTTCTGTCATTCGCAGGTTTGTTTTTCTTTTTTCAATCCAGTAGGTGACTTCGATGTAATACTCGAACATTGTTTATGTTATTAACTGTAGGTACATTTTCTTAAGGCAATCAATCGCATGCTCCCAACCCAACCCAATGCCAATGCACTTTTAATGAAAACTAGCTGACCCGGTAAACTTCGTTTTACCTTCTGAAGTATAAATCGTAATAAATGTTTAATATCATCAACACGTCCTTAACTGCTTCGTGCATGCGAATAGATTCTTATGGAATTCGTAACAAATCAAGTTGAATTTGTATTGGGACCCCCCTTCTATAAAAAGTGAGATTCTTGAAACTATTGTACAAACCATCTCTGGCCCGAAAAACCCTCAGATACCAAATTTCACTGCATTCCGACCGACCATTCATACGTGATGTTGTTACAAAGAAAATGCCTCAATTTTTATATATAAGAGATGTGAAGAGATAATTTTGTATGGGGACCCCCCTTTCAAAAAAAGTGAGATTCTTGAAACTATTATACAAACCATCTCTGACCCAAAAAACCCTCGGATACCAAATTTCACTTCTTTCCGACCGACCATTCATACGTGATGTTATCACAAAGAAAATGGCTCCATTTTTATATATAAGAAAATCCATTAGGGAGTCTAGAACGACTTTTGTTTTCGAAGTATGCGACCAAAATTCATGAGTAAATCACATTTAAAAATTTCAACTTATTCCTTCAAATTTCCTTAAGACTTCACTTATTCCTAAAATCTTCAATCATAACATTTTCAAACACAAATGTACAAAACTAAAAGACAAAATAAATAATTGATCAAATAGTTTTCAAGAAAATTGAAAACAAAATGTACCCGTATTTGATCGCAAAGTAAATTGGAATAAGGAGATTTCTTCATAACTAAAACAACTTTCAGAGATGCCGAATTTTGTTTTCTTGAACTCGGGCCTCGTATCTTCTATAATGTGCAACATTAAAAGGGACTTTTGCTATACAATAATTAAAAAAACATTTTTTTTTAATAAACTGAAGAATAGGTGCGAATCTAATATTTTTATGTGTAGCTTAGAATGCCTTGATTATCTGACTTTTGAAAAAGTTTTGCGCTCCAAGCTAAAATTGATCCTAGGCCTAGTATAGGATTTCATGCCAAATTTGGGCCAGATCGGATTGCGGGAAGGGGTCGCTCAACGAGCCTGAAGTTTATATGGGATTTTCAGACATTTTGATTGGGAGGAATATGAAAATCCATCCAGACACCAAAAACTTCTAATTTTGATAATCCGATCTTGATGTCCGATCAAAAAGTGTCAGATTAACAAGCGAGTACTTTTATTTGAATAGGTTTGTCATCCTTAAATTAGATATCCAAATAACAAGGATATGTTCGATTTTTTTATTTCTTTTTTTTGCGTTATTTTTTTCACACATTTTTGTAGTGATGATATGCAATGATCGTTCCAAGAGCAGTAGATCTTTTTTCGACTGTCTTTATTTTAATTTGAAGCCACAATGTTTGCTAACTGAAAGCCGCTAGTCCAAAAAAGATCCACTTAATTTTAGTAGCGATGAAATATGATGGCATGATGAGTGTTCCTTAAAGCTAAAGTCTCATTCGATTTCGGATAAATACGCGTGATTTGTGTTAATTTAGAATTCTTCTTTCTAACAAATGATTCCTATTCTTAACTTTCAAACATTTTAATCTCAAGCTCGATTCCACCTGCCCCACTTATCTATCGTGTGTATAAATAAAAATTTGGCATCCTCAACGCTCTCTAAGAGGTGGGATGACTCAGTCCAGTTTGTGAACCTTTTGGCTGCCATTACGTGGCACGAGTAGAACCACTAATGTGCCAAAAATAGTCCCGTTTTACTACGTATACGAAAATATCCTTTCACGTTTAGATTTCGTTTTTCCAAGAATAACGAAATGTTGGTTCGTTTTTCATTACATTCAACCAATCATTTCGTTTAAGCTTTTTCTACCAGCACCATTGTCGAGATTTTCAATAGCTCTCATCGTCGAGATACGCGATATCTCAACTTTCGAGGCAAACTCATTGAGTTTGCTTAACTTTTATCACTAGAAATAATTTCCGTCGATTTTTTTGATGTTGTCAAAGTTTATGGCATTTCGTCAGTCGTGTTGTCATGCATGAAATTTTCCAAGCTTTTAAGCTTTGATATCGTCATCGAAAAAGTTTCCGGCAACGGAAGTGGCCGATGGATTCGCCAGGGCCAGCCCATTGGCACCGGTGATGGCAGTTCCAGTGGGTGAGGACGCAGCTAATCCACCCTTTCCGGCGATGGCAATTCCTGCTGGTTTGACGGCCGCCACAGATGGATCATCGGATTGCCTTCCGGTGGCCTTCTCCTGTTCCTGTTGCTGCTGCTGAGGTTTGTCCTCCTCCTCATCTTCGATCATGGGCAGCTCCTCTTCGTCAGCTCGTCGCTGAATTTGGGGCTGCTCGTTCTGTTGTTCCTGTTCCGGTTCCGGTTCGTCGTCTTCGGCCAACGAGCGACCCCAGGTCCGGTCCACCTTGTCCGGGTGCGATTCGAGCAGGTCGTTCTTTAGCTGGGCTGGCACTGGAGCCGGAACGGGAGCAATCGGGGCCAGAGAGGATACAATCTGAGGCTGGAATCGCTGCTGGTCGTCCTCGGCAGCCAGGATGTCCGAGCTAGGGTTACGGGCATGGATGGCTTGCAGCGGTTGGAGGCTGAAGATTGGACTCAGAGGGTTCTGCAGGGCATCGAAGTTGCCATAGAACTGGGGGGTTCCGGTCAAGATGTAGTAGCTGGAATACAGCGGTAATATAAAATATTTAAAAAAAATTGGAAAGGAAAAAAATGACAAAAAATAGCAAAACACAGAAAAATAGCAATTTTCAACATAGAGAACAAAAAAAGTTTGTTTCAAGAAATTAGAAAGTGTACCCACGAAGTAATTTTATATTTTTTTCAACAAACTTTGGTAAGAAACAAAATTAAAAAGTTCCTATTAATGTAAATAATTTTCTTCACTTTCTCTGTCGAGTGAGTAGAGTTTTTTTTCATTTAGTAGCTTCTTTCTAATTATGCATTTGTACATTTTAAAACATTTTTATTCAATCTTAAGATTTATTTCAACTTCCAAACTTTCATTCTTATGAATGTAAATCTCTCAAAGCTTATCTCAACATAACTCAGAATATCTCATCTAAATGAGTTTATATACGTATGAACTTGCGTTTTTAAGAACCTTTTCTGTTATTGAAGAATAACACAAGAAGTTCAAAAGGTGTTCACAATATAAAAGCACTAGCTGACTGTTCCGGATCGTCCCAATAAATTATAAATGTTCTTCAGTGGACTGTATTCACTTTGGGAGCGACCTGGGGAACACTTCAATATTAGCACTTTAGAGTTTTACACCTTGCACTATGGGTGCAATTAAGGCTACCCAATCACCACCGTCTTTTTATTAAACCTCTTGTTGCGGTGCTGTGATATTGATCACATTAGAAATGGTTATTTTCTTCCGGAATAACTAATCCGACCGAGTTTGGGATCACTTGAACTTTATTTCCCAACACTTAACTTAGCCCGAGCCGACGGAGTAATAATTAGACCGATGTTGTCTGTTTGGAGGTTGCTGCGAACAGGGTTGCCAACATATATTTTCAAAAATCAGGGAACTGGTGAAATAAAAATCAGGCAAAATCAGGCTACATAAGTAACGGAAATTCCTCTAAAAGTGATGACCTTTTTTTTTTTTTTTGGTCATCACCCTACATTTTTAGTGTGTTGTGGGCCTACTTGGTTGCATAATTCTACTGAATCAAAGCCGAAAGATTCCTTTTCATTCCCTTTTTAAGATATGAATTAATGGGAATCTTTCGATTGGTTTCATTCAGCCACATTTTCGCTTTTTAACTTCAGCAATGGTACCTAATTTAGTTCCTTACTATCCATTTTTCATCACATTCGCAAAAATCAGGCAAAATCAGGCATTTTTTGAAAAATCAGGGAAATTCAATGGCTTTTCAGGTTGTCAGGCAGAGCCTCGAAAAATCAGGCAATCCCTGAAAAATCAGGCATATTGGCATCTCTGGCTGCGAACTGACTTTTATTGGTTTATGCTGGCTGGCAAAACAAATCGGTTTTCTCAACACGATCCTGGGGATCGGTCATTCGAGAGTGAGTTCTCAGGAGAGAACTCACTAGTTATCAAATCGCTTGGGGTGGCTCTTGCTTTATAGCAACTAATTAATACCGTTCCTCAACATGCCGGCCCCCTTGAAACATACACGTTTCAACACATTAACATTTGTATCTTATGTCTAACAATTTCAAAACTATGCTTACGTTCTAAAATTATACAATGCAAATAACATTCTAATGATTTAGTTTTCAATTTCTGTCAAATCAATCGCTCGTGCATCGAGAGCTTAACGCACCAGAATATTTCTCGCCCATGTCGTTTTTTGCTCTCTCCTTCCTACTATGTTGTGTGGTGAGTGGCGATGATGAACGGACGATCAAAACAATCAAAAATCAATCGTGGTTCTTCCAGACTGCTGATGTGGTGCCAAAAATCCTTTCTTCGTACGAAAAAACAGCAAATTCCAAGAACAAGGTAAGTCGAATCATAACATTACTTATTCGAGACGCAGCTGATGGATATCTTGATTCTCCTCCTCAATTAATTAGATGCTGTTGCTGCTGGTTCCGATTAGCTCCATCCGCTGCTGGGTGGTGGATTTTAGTTTCTCGCTGCAGTTGCTGGCAGGTGCACAGCAACCGAAATCAATAGGCCGTGTCGATTTCGCGTGAATTGTAAGTTTTTTAAACATCCAAAAAATTAAAAAATCACGACCGTGGTTTTTTTCTTGTAGGTGATGATGGACCTGGTGACCATGGGATGTGCTATTGGCCGTAAGCAGAAACTGATACGCTGCGAAGGACCTTTCAGTGCAGTTGGTGAAACCATACAGTGGGTGTAATTGTGCTGCATGTCGAACTGTGGCCCGATGCAGATTAGCTGAAGAATCATGGGTCAATGGTTTGAAAGATGACCACCGTTTGTTGGCCGATGTTGATCCCGCTCATCGTCACATAGTGATGTTGCGTTGCGATACCTTTTGAAGGTTCAATCCGTAGACTTTCGACCAGGAGTTGTTTTTTCGACCATCATTCATTAGTTGACCAATAAAACAGCTGTTAACCGATTAATTGTTGAATTCTTGGCGTTTCCGGAACCGAAACTATGATGACATATAGGGAATGAGCCGATGAACATTTTTCCGATGACCGATGACTACATGATGCGCTCCGAACTGACGTTGGAAATTGACCGGGAAATTGTTGAATTTTCGTTCGGGGTACGATGAATGTTCGTGTGGTGCTTGGCAAGACTTGATGTTTCTGGCTAGTGGACAACAACGACGAACACAAGACCCTGTCGATTTTATCATACGTGATTTTCAAAGGACAATGAAATTTTGAAAATGATGATGCTGTGGCGATGCTCATCAATAGGTGATTGGTAGCAGGCTGATCCGATGGAATTTGGTGAAGGGTGGCGTGAATAAGAATTCCGATTACGATGTGTAGGGTGTAGGCGTTGTTGTTCAATGAAACGATCCAGACATGATGGTTGTTTATGGTGACCAACCGATGACGACGATGTAGTCGATATCACAACCTGTCGACTTTCGACCAGAGGTTGTAATTCGACTGTTTGGCTGTTACTTGTTCGACCGATGACCAATTTTCCAAGCGTCAACCCGTCGATTTCCGACCAGAGGTTGACACCGGATTGAGTAATCGTTGTAGTAGCCACTTCTGCCTTTTCCTTGGACCCATTCTTGAACCGGTGATGTCCTGATAATGCCGAAATTAGGTGCTGTCCGTAATTGTGCCGCCGCCGCAGTTAGGTGATAGGCCGCTCAAAAACCGGAAGTGGCCATTGGTGGAACATGATGCCATCGATGATGCGGTCATGAAAAATATTCGGAAGGACTTTAGTTTTTCTTTTGGACAATTTTAACGACATGCATCTTTTTTCCATTTCTCAAATCTGACAAACACATTCTGACAAAAAACGTACATATAAATAAACGCATAATCTGACAAATTTCCGACAAATTTAGTTTCTGACAGAATCATTTCTGACTGTAATATCTGACAAGTTTTGATATGTGATACTCTGACATGTTTCATTTCCGACTCATTTCATCTGACACGATCATTCTTGATCAACTGACATTATGTTGTCGACATGATTGCTATCGCGCATGGAAAGTAATAAGGTTATGTAGATGTCTCGGTCAACTATTTCGTTTTTGTTCTATGTTTGACGTTTTCTTACCCATTGACTATTTTCTTTAAAGTAGACCATTCAACCAGAAACTTTGAGCTCATGATTAGCTCCAACAACCGTTACATTGTCACCTATGACAATGTCTGCTGTCGACCCTTTCCAACGCTTCCTTTTTCGTCGATTTTAGACCGCGAGTTGTACCGTCTTTCGCAGAGTGTGTTATGTGCTGATGGTTCTTCTCGACGTCTGCACTGATAGGATATCGATGTAGACGGAGGCATAGAATAGGGGACATTTTAGTCATTCTGACCAACTGGGTCCACCGTCAATTCTTCGTTCGACAAACGACGATTGAGGTGCGACACGATGAAGCAAAATTTCAAGTGGTTTTGCAGTTGTGCTGTCCGATTTCAGCTCGCATACGAAGCGATCTTAAATTTGGACCAATGTGGGTTGGCCTTCGACGAATTTGTTCTACTCGCAAATCTTCAAGATGAGCTGAAGAAATTCCAACAAATGGCTGATGCGAGTTACTTCAGGACCTTCGTCCGACTGACTGATTTTCTGACGTAAAAACTGACATAGATTCTGACTGTTGTACTGAATGGGTTTCTGAATGAGTTTCTGAATGTGGTTCTGACAAGTTTCCGCTTTGGGATCTGAATGTTTTTCTGACTCAACCAAATGATTTACTGACAGTTTTGCTGACCGATTTTCCGACATTTGTTCAGATACAATCTCACGAACGCAAGATAGGCAAGTTGCGTAACGACCGAGATATAACCTGTTCCGTGTGATCTCAACATTTCTGGAGATTTAGTTGATTGCAATACTACTAGAGACGTAGCAAAACTGTGACCACAATTGCAACGTTCTTGAAATCGTGTGATTTTCGAAACCGATTTTTAACGCGAATGATAGCAGTCGACAACAAAAAAACTGACAAACTCATACTCTGTATGGGTTACTGACTGATTCCAAAGTGTGCGAAAGGTTATCTGTGGTGTACTGTGGGTAATTTTGTGGGTGGGGTGCTTGAACAACTGGGTACGAATTGGTGGATTGCTGAGTTCTTCGATTTGGTGTGTGCTGATTTTGTGTGCTTTCTCTACTTTGGTTCGTTTCAAATTGATTGGCATTATCGGGTCTGTTACGCGTTGGTGGAACGGAGGAGGAGTAAGATGGTGAGTGAGGCCGATAGAAGTAGCGAGGACTTTCATAATGCAAAAGTGTGTGGTGGTTCCGATGGCATTTTTGACAGGGACTTCTGGTACAATCTATGGCATAATGTCCAGGTTGCAAACACTTAAAACACAAGCGACGTTTGTGGACTTCCGAAAACCGTTCTGACACAGACCAACTCTTCAACGTCCGACACTGGACAATGTTGTGCTGACGATCTCCACAAATGGTACAACATTCTGGAGGCTGCGATGCGATTAAAGTTGTAGTGTTTCTCAACCGTCGATAGTCTGGCTGAGGCGAGCTCCTAAAGCGTCGATACTGTGGCTCCGGTGATCTCGTGAACCTTGGATGCTGAGGCTCTGGCAAAGTGTTGGCGACTAGAGATTGCAGAACCAAACACTGATCTCGGAGGAAGTTCATCAGGTTGGAATAGGTTGGCACTTCCTTCGAATTGTGATGCGTTTCCCACTGCCGAAGTGTTACGGGATCCAGACGCATGCAGATCATGTGCGCCAACAACGTCGACCATTCTTTGGTATTTTCCCCAATCTTGTCCAACATCTGCAAGTTTTTGTCGAAGTCACCGATAAGCCGATTCAAGGACTCGCTGTTCTCTCGACGAATTGGTTCAATTGCAAAGAGCGCATCGAGATGAGCTTTAACAATGAGCTTTTTGTTCTCATACCGCTTTTCTAGTATACTCCATGCCACTTGGTAGTTCGCCGCCGTAATTTCAATAGAGCCGATTTCTTGGAGTGCTTCGTCCCTCACCGATGACCTCAAGTAGGTGAACTTGTCAATTGGGGACAGCTGATCGTTGTTGTGAATGAGACTCTGGAACATGTCGCGGAAGGTGATCCATTCTCGAATTCTTCCACTGAAATGGGGCAGCTGGATTTCAGGAAGTTTCACGCGAGACATAACCGAACTTGTAGAAGATTCTGACAATTCAACTGACACTTGTTTTTTCCGCTTGAAGGCCACCAGGGAAGATTTCGCTGTGCAATAAACCTCTTCGACCTGGGATGCTGCCTCATCAAACTCTGCTTCACGCTTGGCGATTTTGGCTCTAACTCGTTTCTCCCGCTGGCCTTCGGTTTCTTTTGATTCTGGCTTGAATTCGAGGTCTTCTTCGTCATGAATCAATTTAATCTTTCGCTGGATTGTGTGAAATCTCCGCATCGCATCTTCTAACAATTCTAACCGAACGTCGATTTGGTTTTCGTGTCGTTCCATCGAAAAGCCTTCAACGAACCTCGCTACACCGTGGATGGTCCGTTTGAGTTGTCGCTCTTGCTCTTTCAAATCGTTGAAGTCGACGTCTTCCATGATGAAATTTTCACTGACTCAAAATCTGACAAAAAACCGACAAATATTCTGACACAATCCGACAAAGCTCAATTAAGAACTTAAAAATCCGTTTCAAAAATCTGAACCAAAAAAATTATTTGCACATCGACACGTCCGCTTGTTAATGTTGCACTAGATTGCCGAATCACACACAAATTTTAAAAATAATTTGAAATAGTTTTTTTTTTTTTAAGAAATGATAAGATTTCTTCACCGACACGTCCTAGTGATCTCCGCAGATCATAAATAAATTATGCTGACTTAAACCAAAAACTGACTCATTCAAAGGCCAATGATTCGCTCACACAAAGCACTTTACTTGCTTTCACCGTTATTTAATTATGCTCCAACTAATCATTAGTTGACTCAACTCAACTCAACGTTCTTAATTTTTACCGAATTAAATGACCAAACGCACCCGAATGACTGAGAAATATCAACAAAAATAATTGCCAATTCAGAAATCATGAGCAGCAGAGGAGGATGGTTAAAAAACCGATCAAGGATTGCACACAATAATAAAAAATAATCAACTCAAGAAATAGATACCGTTTTGTTAAACTTTATTTTTAACAATTATCTGACCCACAAAACGACACCACAGATCATGCACACTTTATACTTTCCTGGCTTCCGTAAGCCGATTCCATAGGCCTCAGGAAAGTTCCGACCGTAAATCCGACTGATTGTTCGCCCTCCGTGGTTGCTCTGTGTTGTAGCAAATGGCGCAGCTGTGGTTTCGCGGTGCTTTGAATAGCGCTGAGCAGCGCGATGGCGTAGCAGCGATGGCAGCGGTGGCTTGATGCTTCCTAAGTGCGATGGCCGCGCACTGAAGCCGCTTGGTGGGTTTCCGAATCTTCCCGACACTATCCGTAGGCCTTACTGGCCACACATCCGGCTCGAAGGACCAAAAAATGTTCCGGATCGTCCCAATAAATTATAAATGTTCTTCAGTGGACTGTATTCACTTTGGGAGCGACCTGGGGAACACTTCAATATTAGCACTTTAGAGTTTTACACCTTGCACTATGGGTGCAATTAAGGCTACCCAATCACCACCGTCTTTTTATTAAACCTCTTGTTGCGGTGCTGTGATATTGATCACATTAGAAATGGTTATTTTCTTCCGGAATAACTAATCCGACCGAGTTTGGGATCACTTGAACTTTATTTCCCAACACTTAACTTAGCCCGAGCCGACGGAGTAATAATTAGACCCAAGGTTCTTAGATACACTAGGTTCTCCGACTTTCACAGTAAGTAGGCGAGGAGTGAGCGGGGCTTTCAATGAGTTTGTTTATTTTTTGCTCAGCTTTTCTGGGGTTTGTTGGTAAACAAACTTCATGAGTTCCGTATAGTTGCATAGCCTACATAGCCAAAATGGCTGAATCGGGAATTCGTTATTCGGGAACACCTCCTGAATATGTACCCACCTTGATTAGACCGATGTTGTCTGTTTGGCGGTTGCTGCGAACTGACTTTTATTGGTTTATGCTGGCTGGCAAAACAAATCGGTTTTCTCAACACGATCCTGGGGATCGGTCATTCGAGAGTGAGTTCTCAGGAGAGAACTCACTAGTTTTCAAATCGCTTGGGGTGGCTCTTGCTTTATAGCAACTAATTAATACCGTTCCTCAACACTGACATTTTCCACAACTTTTTGATTCCTTCCACCCAACGGCTATTATGTTTTGATATTTCCAACTATCAATTCGCAGAAATGCAAAAAAAAAAAAAACACATAAGAAATAGCTGTTCTCAATAAAAAGCATCAATAAATATAATTAGTTTATCAAGTTTATTAATAAGCTTATTAAAGACATCGAAATCAACAAATGTAAACTAAGGAAGAGAACACTTCAAACTGTGAAGAAACATGTTAAACATAAATAACTATTCGGAATCATTGTTCGAAAAAGGATGAAAGAGAGATCGCATAATTCGTTCAACAGTTTAAGTGAAATAAACGAACATTCCAAAAACTCGCAATAACAATACCGTATTACGCAGATCTAGAAGAAAAACTATTAAAAATCATTTTTTATTAATCGATTTTTTTTTTTCAATAGAAAAAAAGTAATGAAGTGTATGACACAAAATGTGCAGAATGTAAGAAAAACTTATATTGGCGAAACAAGTCAGTTTTGCATTGAAGATTAGGACATTGCATTGCATTGAAGATATTCTCGAAACAGTCTCAAAATTTAACACAAGAATTGGTACAGAAATATTCCACATTAAAATTAAAAGCAAAAAGACGCTGGAATATTTCTGAAATTGCCAATTTCCTTATTTAAAAACTTTACACAGTTAAACAAATTCTATATTAAGGTTGCCAGTTTATCGGGTTTTTTTCGGGTTTCTCGTAATTCATTGATCAAATCTCGGATTTTGTTAGGCTTTATTCACTTTATCTGCCAAATCAAACAAATTGTGTTTTTATTTCTTATTTATTTATGCTTCCAGAACTAAAATTTTAGAGCAAGTTTATAAAATCAATAACGAATAGTAATTTGGAAGTTTTAAATACGTTTTGTTGAGCAATTCCTGGGTTTCGACCGAATTTGCTGGGATATTGCCAAGAGTTTTGGTCGAAAAATTTGAAATCAAATGCCCGGTTTGTTTTTTTATATATAGATCCCGGATTTGTCCAGCCAGGAGACATGCTGATAAAATTCTAACAACCTTTTTAAATATTGATTGATATATTTCATATGTGTCAAAATTGTACATTTTCAATTTCCTATCAGTTATTTTATGGATGGACTACTGGCATTTATATTAAACCAAACATTAACAAACAATAGGCGAAAATGCTTTTAAAGTCAAGGTGCTCTAAAAGATATTTTTTTCAAGTTAAAACAGCATTTTTGGTGCCATAAGTGCCATTACTGTTTTTGGAGATTTAGGCGTCCTGAATTTGAATCATTTTCCAGGTTTTGTCTATCAGCTCTTGTTTAAGTGGCATGTGGAAATTTTGAAATTGATCGATTAAAATCGATTCAATAAATTTTAACCCATTTTGTTAAGTTATCTCGAAAACAAGAGCTGCTAGAAATAAATCTAATTGCATATTTGAAACCAGCACCCGCAAACTAGTCAAAATCAGTTCTTAAATGTTAAACCTCGGAAGAAGGTTAATTTTGTTGCCTTGTAATGCAATAAATAAGTTTTTAAAGTATGTATTTGGGGCTTCATTCGAATAGAATAGATTTTGTTCATCAATATTTCAAATTTCATTTGTTTTAAGATATAATTAAAAAAATATATTTCAAGTAAACCAATGCAATTCATCCTTGAATCATAGGGGTGAGTAAAACAAACTTACTAGGAATTATCAAATCCTAAATTAATTTTTGAATAATTGAGCTGTCAACTTTCAATTTTATTAGGATTTAATAAAAGGTAGTATTTTTTTCAAATGTCAAAAAATAGTGAATTTTTTTACGAAATGTTCGAGGGACTAAATGACGAAATACGGAAAAAAGGAATTTCCCTAATAGTACTTTTAATTGAAAGTAGGGAATTTAATGGTTTGAACAGTGAAGTTTTTTATTATTAAATAAACAGATTATTGGTTCAATTTCCAAAGAATCTTGAAAACTCTTCAGAGAATCACAAGAACATTTTAAAGCTGATTAGCGAATCCAGTTTTGAATACTTATATTAAAAACATTAAAAAACGCATTTCAAATTTGTACAATCTCAGCCTAAATTGATAAAGGGTTTATTGATCTCTTTAAAGAAGTTTTGTTTAAACAATGTTTATGAAAATCTGAAAAACAATTTCATAAATCATTCATTCCTTTTTGAGTCACTTATTTTTTTATTGTCCTCAAGTGAATCGGAACTGCTTTCCCTATTTTATAACCCGTCATGCAAAATTATGCAGCACAAATATATATATCTCACGAGAATCACACAAGAGTATTAATGGGGAATAAAGCAAGACGGGAGCTTGTACGTGGATCAAGAATAAAACTTAAATGAAAACTTGAGACTTTATTGGCAGATAGCTAGAATGGGAACATCTGGAAAAATCGATAATTTTCAAAAAAGACCTAGCCAATTTGCTGAACAACTGCATACAGCCATGGCCGTAGGAAGAGAGGGAGGAGAGGGGGTTTTTGAGCCCCCCCATGAGGGTCCAGAAAAAACAAATGAAAGGTTTTACTCTACACCCAAGGCTTAATACTTTTTATCAAATTTTTATTAATGATTAAGGTTACTGAAAACTGATGCAAAACCATCATGATAAAAATCCAATTCTATTTTCATATTTGCGATTCTAAATCCAGTTCAGAATTCTTGATTTACAGGTCGAATTATCATAAGAAATTAGAAATGAAAGGCTGTTTTGAAATACTGGTTGAAATTTGATTTTGCATTTTATTCAAAATTCGATTTATGATTTTTTTAAACTTATATCCATTTTCAATAATAAGATAATAAAGATAATTTTCCAAATATTAAAAAAAAAAGAAACCATTTTGAATTTCCGCTACCTATTTAGAGTCAGAGTTCTTAAACTTCAATGTTCTGCAGAATTAAAACATATTTAACAATGCTGCGGAATTCATCAATTGTAATTCATATTTAAATTCAAATGCGAAGGTCCATTTAGAAACAAATTGATACCCAAAACATTAAATTTTACTTCTGGGTTCATATTTAAAATTCAGATCTTGAATAATAGTTCAAAAATCGTTTTCTATTTAGTAGATGTTAGAAAGCGTATTGAATTTTGGAATTTGGTTCCAACAATTAAGATAAAAATATCAAAATTGTTATAATTTATACGCATAAATAGTTGAGGAATTCAATCGCAGACTTACAATATTAATTTTTTATTCAATTTCAAAATTTTTTATTTTCATCAAATCAGTTCGTAATTACAAAAATAACTAGTTTTAAGTAGAATTTGAGTTTATTTCAAAGAAGTCACAGAATTTTAGTTCAGGAAATGATTTATGATAAATAATATTTGCATAAAAAGAAACATATAATTTAAAATAAAAAAAAAGCCTCAGAAAATTCCTTTTTTTTGTGGATTTTTCAACATTATACATTTTACAGTTTTTTCAAGAGCCAAATTTCAAACTAAAGTCTTAAACTTGGATCCAAATAATAAGAATAGGATTCAAGCGTGAATTTAAATTTTTAACTATCAGTTTTGAAAATTTGATTTTTAAATTTACTCAAGAGTTTGGTAGACTTAACTTTTTCGATGTGAACAAAGAATTAGTTTTTTTTTTTAAAGAAATTGGCGGATTAAAAAAAAACTTATTTTATGCTCGAGTCAAATGAGGTAAATGAATCAGATTCTTGAGCAAGTTCAAAAATTTTAACCATCGATGAATGTAAATCAAATCAAAATCCAGATATTATTCAACAAAAATCAAGAAAAAAATTGAAAAAAAACTTCTTCAAAGCTCATCGATTGAATTTAAATCGTATTTTATTCATCCAGAAAACCTTTCATGATTATTTTTTTAAATCGTTCTCAAAAAAAAATCGTTTTACAATACAATTTGATTTTTTTTTTATTGATTTGTCAAATAAAGTAAATGAATCCGGCTGAAATCCGGGTAATCGGGCCGGATCGGACTGTTCCCAAATTTTGTATTGAATCTCCGGACAAACCCGGTTAAAATCGGGCAATCTGGTGACCTTAAGCATGTAAATTTTTTCAGTTAAATTTTTGCCGAAAAATAACGCAAATTTATCACGGCGGAATACCCATCTAAACATAAATGTTTTTTATTTATAGAAGTATTGTTTTATAATTTTGTATATAATGTTCCGATTGTTGAGTTATATTTCAACCGAACTGTACCTTAACCTCTGCAAATTTACGTTCAAACTGAGTGATCTTAAAGTAATATGAATTGTTCTTTTTATAGTTGAATTGAACGATGAAATATTATCGGAGTTCATGAAGTCGGCTTTTAGAATTTTATTTAGCGGTAATTTTTAACTAAAAAATCCAGTCTGAGATTGACACTCCCTGATAAAGCTCCAACCAGGTTCTAACATTTTTAAACATCATCCATCCCTGAAATGTTAACCCATTGCAGTCCCTGGAGTGTCAATTTGACACCTCACACCCTCTTTTCCCACCCGATTTTTACAAAATTTATAGTTTTAAAAACATCGTGATGAAACTCAAAAATGTTTCTCATACATTATTCAGCTACAATACTTCAGTTTTCCGTTATTCAAAATCTAAGAAAAAAAATACGAAAAAGCATGCTTCGTAAAAAAAATACTGATGATCAGCTACGGAATGCTCAAAAAAATTTCCGTTAGAGTCCAAGAAAGTTGATGTTAGAAGCTATACGTTTCACATAAGGATACTTTTTTTTAAATTTTGTTAGATCATGAACCCTACAAATGTAAAAAAAGTGGTGTAAAAACCGTACTTTTCAATCAATGAACCGTCAAAATTTTTTAAGTCACACAAGAAAAATTTTGAAAAAAGGATTATTAAGCTAATGTGGCACATTTTAGAATTTTTAAAATTGTCAAAATACGAAACAAAATTTTTTGACGAATTCTTAGGTGTAGCTGTTTTTCAAACATTTTGCCAATTTGAAATTTTAACTTCACCAAAAGCCAATTTCATACCGATTTTAATTGAGTAACTGAAAAAGTGCTGCAATACTTTACAAAATTATTAAATATATCCTATATATAAGCAACGTACGTATACGTAGTTATACGTATAGCTTTTAACTTAAGCTTTCTTGAAAAATAAATTAAAATTTTTTGAGCATTCCTTAGGTGATCTACAGTCTTTTTTCCATAGCATGTATTTTAGGATTTTTTCTTAGACTTTGACTAACGGAAAACTGAAGTCTTGTAGCTGAATACCGTCTGAGAAACACATTTGAGTTACATCACGAGGTTCCAAAACTTAAAATTTGGTAAAAATCCGTTGAGAAAAATAGGAGAGTTTTTCTGGACTTTCAGGGTGTGTCCTTAAAAAAAGTAGTGATGCAAAGTTAATGATTTCCAGAATTCATTGTTGAGGGTCCCTAAAGAAATTGTTTTATTTGGATGCACCCGAATAAAATTAAGTTTAATTAAGACTTCTAGTTGAAAAAAAATTCTTAAAGATCGTTATTCAATTGATAGATATCAATTCAAATCTCAGTTTGGAGCTCTAAAAAAAGGGAGAGTAGTTGTTATCAGATTTAAAATTCCAAAATAAATTTTGAACCAATAATCTCGATCTAAAACAAAGAAAAATATAGGGGGAACTTGTCTATGGCCGAACAACATTGATTTTTCGAACACGCAATATCCTAATAATGTTTTGTCAACATAAAAATTGGGTAAATAGATGCCTGATATGGTGTTAGATATATGGCAATCCAGTCTGAAAAGGTAAACAACAGAAAGGCATCGAATGCTTTTGCTGAGTAGTTCGGAGAGGATCGCCTAAACTTTGCATTCAAATTGTGGTCAGTTTTTACGGTTTGTCATATGTGAATTGAACATAAATATCATCGTTTGTTGGTTATCTTTCGACTACAGTAGATGAAAGATAAAAAAAACTTCCGTTCAAACGAAATGTTAGGAAAATAAAAAAAAATCGATTTGTCTATGACCAGACAGCAGATATTCAAAATTGAACATGATTACAACTTGAAACTGTCACTTCTTTCATCTCTATACTGCCGTACTAAGCAAGACTGTCCTATGTGACTTTTGGGTCATTTTCAATTTTTTGCTGGAAACACTCTCTTTCAACACTTTCGAATAAAAACACAAACAGGTATACTCTGTTCTGAACTTAAAGGGTGATACGGTCAAAATTTGGTCAATATCAACTTGACGTATTTCTTTCAATTTTGCATTTAAAAACCTGAACATCCCTTATTTTGAAGACGTGTGTGTGTAGAATGTTGCTCCTATTTTAATTTTGGAATTCACTCTTCAGTTGTCAAAATGCCGTCCAAGGAAGAAGAGCAGCGTATCAAAATTTTGCTCGCGCATCGCGAAAATCCGAGCTACTCGCACGCAAAGCTGACAAAATCGCTAAAAGTTGCCAAATCAACCGTTACTAATGTAATTAAAGTGTTTGGGAAACGATTGTCAACAGCCAGGAAGTCTGGATCGGGGGGAAATCGAAAACCGGAAGCCGCTGAGACGACAAAGAGAGTTGCCGGTAGTTTCAAGCGAAACCCTAACCCCTCTCTCCGAGAGGCCGCAAATAAGCTGGGTGTATCGTCTACAACCGTGCATCGAGCCAAAAAACAAGCCGGACTATCGACTTACAAAAACGTAGTGACTCCAAATTGCGATGATAAACAAAATACGACGGCCAAAGCGCGATCCCGGAGGCTGTACACGACGATGCTGACGAAGTTTGACTGCGTGGTAATGGACGACGAAACCTACGTCAAAGCCGACTACAAGCAGCTTCCGGGACAGGAGTTTTATACGGCAAAAGGAAGGAGAAAGGTAGCAGATATTTTCAAGCACATGAAACTGTCAAAGTTCGTGAAGAAATATCTGGTTTCACAAGCCATCTGTACCTGTGGCTTGAAAAGCAGCATTTTCATAGCTTTCGGGACTGTCAACGAAGAAATTTACGTGAAAGAGTGTTTGAATAAACGTCTTCTGCCTTTCCTGAAGAAAAACGGTTGTTTCGTACTGTTTTGGCCGGATTCGGCATCTTGCCAATACGGTTAAAAGGCCATGGAGTGGTACGCCGCCAACTACGTGCAGGTGGTTCCGAAGGACAAGAACCCTCTTGGTAGGAAATGTAATTTTTGTTTGGCAGAGAATATTGTTGAATGATTAACTTGAACTGTTCACTACGAAAAAACTGTCGGTGAATTTTTTGTTTGAGAGAAAAATTTGAAATATAGCTGAATTTTCAATCGCGTTTTTCTCGTTTCATGTTTTTCAACATGGGACAATCTTGATTGGAACGACAGTATAGCACCCTCAAAGGATAAGGATTTGGATATCTGAGGATTTTGCTATCCGGTCAAAGACAATTTTTCTCTAGTTTTAATCGAAACAAATGTTTCATTCTGGTTTGTCACAAACAAATACTTTTATGAATGGCTTCATAGAATGTTCAGTTTTGAAAAAAACATACTCACAAGACCTGTGCAAGTGATTTGAGTCACTTTGCTACGTTTTTGTGCCATAGGTGACAAATTTGGCGAAGTAATTCAAAGTGTCCAGCCATAGACAACACCTATGGAAATAAGTAAACTCTTACCACATGAAAAGGTGGTAAATTAACTTATTTCTTATATAGTTTTGTGATCCGAATATTGATACTCTTCAAATCAGTGGAGGAACCAATATTTTCACAAATATATTTTTGAAGTTATTGCTAAAAAATTTTGAGTGTCCGGCAGTAGACAAGTAGATTACGCTTCTGAGTAAAACAATTCGGTAGGAGTCATGTAATCGCAAATCTGTTTATACATCTTAAATTGAAAATAAATTTTAAGAAATTCCAGAATTTTCTTGAAGTAAAAATGAATCATTAGAGAAAATGAGGCACAATCAAATAAAATCCTTCATACTGAAAAAACTTCCGGTTTATCCAAGGCTTCATTTAGGTGGAAAGTATTTGGTAGCATTTGATTTTGAATTAGGATTTCCATACCCTTTAGCCACAAATAGAGTACATTGAGTTCATTTTCAAAATATTCTTGGTTACTAACTTTTGTCACTGACTGTATAGATTTTCTTGTCCAGATAGATGATTTCAACCTACCGATTCGGGATTGATTGAACGCCGGCCTTCGTTGGAAGCCGTTCAACATCGGCTGGACTCATGAACATCTGCTGCTTCTGCATCATCATCATCTTCATCATCTCCTCACTCATCGCAGCAGGAGTAGTAGAATCAGCTTCATTCATGGGAGCGGCCTCACTTGTCTCCGATATTGGAGCTTGGCCAGGTGCCTCGGTGGGCGATTCCGCGGCCGGTTTTTCCGTCGACGTTGGCTGGAAGAAGTTGAGGAATTGGTCGAACCAGTTTGGTTCCTGCTGCTTCAACGAAACCAACCGGATGGGCTTCTCGTGATGCTGTAGCTGGACGCTGCTACTCAACGGAATCGAGGGATAGTAGTAGATCAGTTCCTGTTTCGGTTCCAGCTTCAGGTGCTGAATCGGTTGGATCAGATGCTGCTGAATCTTAACGGTGGCCGCCGATTGAGGCTGCAGCAGATAGTACTGAGTTGCCGGCTGGTGAATGATCGTGGTCGTCGGGGCCGATCGAATGCCGCCGAAAGCTGCTAGCAGGAGAATTACCGACGATAGTCTTCCCATCTGGTTAATTAGAAGAAAGACGGAGAAGAAACAACATTGAATCTTGATTAATAATAAGTGGGAATCATCATCATTAAAACGAGTTTCAAATAAGCCGTATCATCATGCTCGAGGAATCTCTTCCCTGGTTGAAGCAGCAAAACCGTGGGCAAGGTCAAGAATCAAGAATGATACAAACGACAGAGCAGAAAATAAAAAACGGTAAAACGAGATTCCAGGGAACTGATTTGAAATTGTGCAAGCTTCTGAATGGGGTTCCGGAGCAATGAACGGAACATTATCGGCACCGGCACCGGCACCGACGTGGACTGAGATCGCGGTTCGTTGGCCAAGTTCCAACGACATTCTGGTGCCCTGAACTGCATTAAGTAAGTGCATCGTAATCGCAACCGCGCAAGACGTGCGGTTTTATGGAATTTACTTTGGTTCCTAATTCGCCTTTTAAAAACTGCAGCTGACCATGACTTTGTTTATTCAATAGGGTAAACGACTGTTAAAATCACGCAAATTTTTGAAGTTGAAAATCCATTGACTGATAGGGAAAAAAGTCTTAAATGATTTGAGAAAATATTGTTACAAAAATTATCTAATTATCTAATCTAATTGTACAAGATTGTTTTTTGTTTAGTAATTCGAAAAAAAACGAGCAACTATATATTTCAATTCTATATTTTCAAACGAGCGCTTTTTGCATTTTGTGTCTAGAGCCCTTGTGAAAATAAATGGATCATTTGTGTAAAATCTTGTTTGCCAAAAATTTTAAAGGGGTATATATTAATTAAGGCCAGTTGTAAGTCAACTTTTAACATACTATATATATATCTATAGTCAGCACTCCCGATAGCCTGGTTCTATCCAGACTTGATCGAATTTCAAACCAAAGCCCAGTTTTCATTTTCATTATTTGACTTAAACACTGCGGACATAAATCAAAATAAATTAATATTTAAAATGTTTTTCATCAATTTCCCTCGATTTTTTTTTATTTTATAAATGTTGTGCGAATTTCCGGATATTGAACGAATTTTTGATGATAAATAATCATATATCTACTCATAGAAACATTTTTTGTACCCAAATACCCTCCCATGCCAAATTTGGTACCAGTAGTTTCTGAGTCTATAGGGAACAGACAGACAGGCAGAAATCCATTTTTATACATGTGGTAACCTTCCCTTTTCTCACCATTTTCTCCAAATTCCAACCAACAGATCTCCCGATACAACACCATCCTTACCCTAAACCAATTCAACATTTCGCCGCCAACAAACCATCCAACCATTCTTCCCGAAATTGGAATAGAGAATCCCCGTACTAGACTGTCATTCAACATCATTCCTCGATCATTCATTCGTGTCGTTCATGAATCCATTCATCCACCTTCGTTTCTCTCACGAGTCACTCAAAATTCATCTGATTCCACCTGTGAAAAGGTACACTCTTCGAAGATCTTAACCAAGTACAACGTAAATTCAAACCACTCGCGCAATTTTAAATAACAATTAACACAAATTAATAATCTTTGTTCACAGGAAAAACTAGAGTTCTACATTTTTCCTATGAATGTGTTAACATCATCTAAATACAGCGGATTATTTAATATTTGTCACTAATTTCTAATTTGAACAATTCAACTCAATATAAACTTTTTTCTCTAGGCTATATCTACCACATTCGCCTTCTTCTCTACTCTTATAATGAGTGTATAAAAAATGTTTTTTTTTTGCTCATTTACATTTTGTAGAAATATTTCATGTTTGTTATTATTATTTATTTTAATAAATCTCATTGAATTAATTACGTCATTGAAGTGATTAGTATACGCTTATTATGGCTGCTTCTTGGAAGGTTTCAACACTTAACATTGAAACAATGTTCTCTAAATTGTTTTGATCGTAACTTAGAAACCGTAATAGTATTATAGCTTTCAATTCAATTTAGCATTTAACAATTTAACACCTCTCCTGTTTATTATTATTTCATATATTATCTGCGTTCTCAACAATAATAGTTATTAATGTGTAGCGGTACCATAAAAGTGTTCGTCTTACTTCTCGATAGTGTAGGTTTTAAAAATTACTGCGTAAACTCAACTGTGCGTGTAGATCCAAATAGGCCCACTTTCTCCCTTTTATATTTTCTTATTGGAATTGCTATATTCATTGCATTGAGTTCCCTTCAAGAATCTGTCAACACAGCCGCTGGCAATTCATTCACAGGTTGTTTACAAAACGGTTTTGTATATTCTTCGCGAAGGAAATTTTAAAATAATTAATTGCTGCGACATCTCCGAACGCAACTGTACAAGAGGCACGGCAGAAGAATGCAGAATAGTAGAACAAGAAATCCAGTTCAGAATTGGAGGGATATCCAGATCATTGCGGATGGCGGAAGACAGCTAACTTACCGTATGTATCGAAGGCCGGAACAGGATGTGTACATAAATTTCGTGCTGGACCGAAGACCGAAGTCATATTCCAGAAAACCATAACATCAGACAGCAGTGTATTCTGACTTCATTAAGGAAGTTCTGAAGAACCTGAACAGCGGTTAGAGAGTTCATAATTTGTAGGGGAACTTATCAATGCATAGCAAATCATTATTCCTTGAATACATATATTTTGAAATGAATTTAACATTTAATATAATACCTTTAGACGTAGATTATGTATCTTCTATCCTTCTAAAACTTAGAAGCTTGAAACATTGGATATGTGAAAGATTTGTAGTGAATTCGCTAAGTGAACTAGTTTTTAAGCATCCAAAATCCAAGAACATGCTTTGGTTCATCAAACGTTATTAAACCTTTGTAACGAAGATTAATTTTAATTGATAGTTAACTCAAACCGGTGAGATGGCCAAAACATTTCATTCCTCAAACAGTTCATTCTTGATACTTCCGAATATATACAAATACCTAATACTATTTTACAAGTTTTTTTTAAATTGCTTTTTTACATCATGATTCAAATACAAATTGATTCTCTAGACTTTGTTACCAAATTTATCGTTGTAAAAAATATCTCATTTTGCGAATTTGCAGCTTTGAATGGAGGAGAATTTGCAGCTTTGAACGAAATTGGAGATTCAAATAAGCTCCTTTCAATCGTCTACTTAGTGAAAGTAAGATTCTAAAAGACACAAATTATGTAACCTACGAGTATACCGGTTTTAATTCTAGACACGTGTCAATAAAATTTATCACATCATAATTTTATTACACATTTTTGTGAAGAATTTCGAAACAATCTAAAATAAAATGAAAAAAAAACTATAGATATGTACTTTTTTTTAGATCATCAGATAGAAAGTTATGCTCAACATATGAATTTTCCAAAGTATTCAATCCTACAGGTGTACGTATTCAAGATATGAACAGTAATTGATTTGATTTTTTTTTTTTGTAGAAAAATCGTTAACCAACCTATTGAAGAAATGTTAAAATCTTCAATAAATTCCCATTCAATATGTAATTTTAATTTGATTCGACTTCAAACAGCCTGTGCACGTTATCACTCTACTACCTATTACTTTTAAAATACCAATGTCTAAATGAATCATCCGTTGATTTTTCATTAGGGATCATTCAAATATGTTAGATTTTTTTCCATTTTTGTTATTTGGAAAGTTACAGCACTAAGCGTTAGTATTTCATCACTCGTCAACCACAAACAAACTAGAAACCAATTTTTTTAATCCCAGCTATTCTTGCTACATTTAAATGTGTACTTTCAAATGAAAAAATCTGTTCCTCTGTAACACTTATTTCGACAAAATCTGTACAAATATCGTTACAGATCTTAATGGAAAGTCGAAGCAGTATTCATGTATTCTTTATATTGTACCGTTTTCGACAAACAATAGTGCTCTTATGCCATGCATTTTTCAAAAGATCATAAGAAATTTTATTATAAACATTTCATATCTCAAACAGCCTATACCTATACTATTTTACAAGTTTTTTTTTTTATTTTGTTTTTTTTTATAATAACTGAAGCAGTATTTTCTTATTATTATAAATTTATTAGGGACCTTTTAACAACCCGGGTCATTCGGGTCTAAAAGTGTTTTCTTATGATTAAGTTATGAGTTTTATGATAGAAATCGTTTAACACCGCATTGATTAAATTCGAAAATTTAAAAATAAAACTTTTTCGAAACCTAAATTTAATATTGTTCGGTTTCTTCTTACAGTGTATCCTGTTTCTTTTTATAGTTTTACTTTGGATGTTTATAGTTTTTAACGAATGTTACTTTGAATAAATAGATGATATTCTCAAGGCCTTTTTTTCAAAACTGTGACTGCTTGAACGGATCTACTGATTCAAGTAAGTTATCGAATACTCATCAACTACAACCCAATAAATTAAATCTTTTGTTTGAATTGTAGTATTGCTGCTACTTTCAAACTCCTGTATTTTCAATCGAATAAAATCAAACTCAACGTGACATTTCAACGAAATCTATACCAACAACATTTGACTTCGTAAATGAAAATTAGGTTAAATATTTATATGCACTATTAAACCGAGTATCAGCTATCATAGAACCTTTTAGCTACCTATTACTTTAAAATAAATTAAAATGTTGTTTTAAAAGCATTTTATATTCGGTTACTTTGATGTCTTTACAACACAGCGCCGTAAATTTTCCTCAACTAACAATAAGATCTATACTTTATTTTTACTTATTAACAGCCATTATATGAATGATATATTAAATAATTTGTCATTCTTCTTAACAATCGATGGTTCTCCCACGACAAATGTTTGCTTTCATTTTTTTTAATAACTCTTTTTTGAAACGGCCCATACCTTCAAACAAGCCAAACTCGGTTTTGTTTTTTTTTACAATTGAGGCACTTAGTTTCAATTTTAGTTTAATTGTCGTTGAAAATAATGCATGTTATAAAGAAACAACCAGCAATTACAAATTTGGTGTGTAGCATGCATGCAAAAAGACGACTTAGAAACATCAAAGCTTAATAAATCTTTTTTTACTATCACATATTAATTTCATATCGGTACAATTTTGAATAATCGGTCTAGTCGGCACCACTGTCCACAACTGGAAGAGAACACAACAACAATTTTTCGTCCCTCTGAAATCGGGATTCATACTGGCTGATTCTTTCGTTCTGCGAAAGCTACCGGAAATAACTACCGTAAGTAGTAACATAATTATTTGTAAATGTTTAAAAAAGACTAATGATCATTAATTTATTTCAGCTTCCTCGCTCATTCATCACCCGGTTGACGATGGCTTCCCAGCATTCCATAGCGCAGAGCTACGCGTTTCCATATGATATGCCCATGGCCGGGTAGGATCTTTCTGCAAGAATCATCATAGGTCATCATGGATATGAATCGGTTTTCATTTCTCACCGTTTGTAAGTTCAATAAAGTTCAATAAAGATAATGTAAAAAATGGAATTGATATCGAAACATCCGAAAATTTCCAAAATATTACCATCTATGTGTGTGTGTGAGACCGCCATTGACGTACGGTTCTGGATAACGTTGGAAAAAACGTTATTTTGAATCGTTTGATAACTATTACTGTTACTGTTTAGATAAAAGATTACTCTTCGAAAAACTGTTATATTAACAGTTTGGTTGTCTGAATACGTTTTCCAAGAGCGGTTTCTGGACGTTATTTAAACTGTTTGTAGTACAGTTCCTCCATATAGAGGTTTTAACAGTTTTAAACAGTAACATAACTTAACGCCATATTCAACAGACCGTCGTTTTGGAATTCAAGTTAAGTGCAATGTTTTTTATGGTTTCAGATATCATTTTCTAAACGTTGTTTTACACTATTTCTAAACGTTTTATAACTACTACAGGAACCGTCATGTTACAATATTTTCGTATTCGGGTTCTAAAAAAAAATATCAAAATTAGTAGGTCTTGTGGTAACCTTCCCTTTTCTCACCATTTTCTCCAAATTCCAACCAACAGATCTCACGATACAACACCATCCTTACCCTAAACCAATTCAACATTTCGCCGCCAACAAACCATCCAACCATTCTTCCCGAAATTGGAATAGAGAATCCCCGTACTAGACTGTCATTCAACATCATTCCTCGATCATTCATTCGTGTCGTTCATGAATCCATTCATCCACCTTCGTTTCTCTCACGAGTCACTCAAAATTCATCTGATTCCACCTGTGAAAAGGTACACTCTTCGAAGATCTTAACCAAGTACAACGTAAATTCAAACCACTCGCGCAATTTTAAATAACAATTAACACAAATTAATAATCTTTGTTCACAGGAAAAACTAGAGTTCTACATTTTTCCTATGAATGTGTTAACATCATCTAAATACAGCGGATTATTTAATATTTGTCACTAATTTCTAATTTGAACAATTCAACTCAATATAAACTTTTTTCTCTAGGCTATATCTACCACAATACATATAGATGAATTGTGTAGTTCACTTATCAGTCTGTTGCACTGGTTTTTTTTCAGAAATAAACTTCCTTAGACTCAAAATAACAAATTTTGTTTCTGTTTTGTTATTTTTTCTCGATTAGTTGATGGCATTGAAGATTAGTAATTTTAAGACAGAAGATGTAGTCTTAATGATTCTGTTTGTTCATAAATTTGCTTGCTTCATTATAATACGCATGTATTTTGATTGCAGGGTATTGCAGGACATATAACCAAAATTTTCAAAAAAAAAATTATTTCGTGAGAAGATGTTTTTTTTTTTTTCATTCCGTAGAATTGACTTGCCTTTAAAAAAATAACAATAATAATAATAATTCCGTAGAATGAAGTTCATGTTTAAAGTTTTTCTTAACGAATGGTTCAATCATAATTTTATCTACAACTTCACCAAAGCGTTGAAAGTATTGAATGCATAATTTTATTCACAAAATAAATTTTCAAGAAGATAAAAGCTTAAAAATAGGAGATTTATCATTAAAAAAACGCTCATGAATTTTATCGACTGTTTTCGGTGAGTTTTAAATAATTAACTAAAACGTATCAAAGAAATTCGATAGTGTAAAAAATCAAAATTTTGCGTTGATTTAATCACTTTTATCAAAGGCTAATTTTTAGGAACTTAAAACGTAGTTTGAATGCCCCGAAGAAACTTAAGGTCTATAACGCTTTGTTTTGGGGTAAACAATTTTGATCACCCTTTTTAATAATTTTCCCCTGTGTTCGTCGAGTCTGCATTTGTGTGATAAGTGATGAATCGAAAAGTTCAACCAATATTAAAATTTTAATCAAGGTCTTCAACTGACGGAACTGTTTAGAATGTCTATATACCCTATCAAGCTCAATAATAATAACTTAAGATGGTTTGTCAAAAATATTCATATTTTTAAAACTGATTTTTTTGCATTTGAAATAATCAAATTGGTATTTTTTGTCAGCAGATTATTTTGAAGGCCAAATAATAATAAAGTTTTACCAAAAGAGGTATAACGGCAATTGAAAAACAATAACTTAAAAAAACTGAAAAAAACCAATTAACATTTAAATTTTTGGGAATCTCTTTAAATGTTATGCGTTGATGTAGTTGTTGTTATTTTGGTGACTTTTGCTACTTTTGAAATTTTCGTCATTTTTGTCATTTTTTTCATTTTTGTCATTTTTGTCATTTTTGTAATTTTTGTCATTTTTGTCATTTTTGTAATTTTTGTCATTTTTGTCATTTTTGTCATTTTTGTCATTTTTGTCATTTTTGTCATTTTTGTCATTTTTGTCATTTTTGTCATTTTTGTCATTTTTGTAATTTTTGTCATTTTTGTCATTTTTGTCATTTTTGTCATTTTTGTAATTTTTGTCATTTTTGTCATTTTTGTCATTTTTGTCATTTTTGTCATTTTTGTCATTTTTGTCATTTTTGTCATTTTTGTCATTTTTGTCATTTTTGTCATTTTTGTCATTTTTGTCATTTTTGTCATTTTTGTCATTTTTGTCATTTTTGTCATTTTTGTCATTTTTGTCATTTTTGTCATTTTTGTCATTTTTGTCATTTTTGTCATTTTTGTCATTTTTGTCATTTTTGTCATTTTTGTCATTTTTGTCATTTTTGTCATTTTTGTCATTTTTGTCATTTTTGTCATTTTTGTCATTTTTGTCATTTTTGTCATTTTTGTCATTTTTGTCATTTTTGTCATTTTTGTCATTTTTGTCATTTTTGTCATTTTTGTCATTTTTGTCATTTTTGTCATTTTTGTCATTTTTGTCATTTTTGTCATTTTTGTCATTTTTGTCATTTTTGTCATTTTTGTCATTTTTGTCATTTTTGTCATTTTTGTCATTTTTGTCATTTTTGTCATTTTTGTCATTTTTGTCATTTTTGTCATTTTTGTCATTTTTGTCATTTTTGTCATTTTTGTCATTTTTGTCATTTTTGTCATTTTTGTCATTTTTGTCATTTTTGTCATTTTTGTCATTTTTGTCATTTTTGTCATTTTTGTCATTTTTGTCATTTTTGTCATTTTTGTCATTTTTGTCATTTTTGTCATTTTTGTCATTTTTGTCATTTTTGTCATTTTTGTCATTTTTGTCATTTTTGTCATTTTTGTCATTTTTGTCATTTTTGTCATTTTTGTCATTTTTGTCATTTTTGTCATTTTTGTCATTTTTGCCATTTTGTCATTTTTGTCATTTTTGTCATTGCGCTTAGAATTAGGATGCCAGAATCCGGGCAATTTTTTTTTAAACCTGGCAAAATCCGGGCAAATTTTGTCAAAACCCAGAAACTGCGCAACAAAAATCAAGATAAAAATATTTAAAAAAAAGTTATTTTTCCATCAAAATTTGTAAACAGATTTTAAATCGCATTTTAAGCTTCGAAAACTCTTTTCATTATTATTTTTTGTAAAATCTGCTAAAAAAATTTGTTTCGGAGGCTAAATGAAAAATTTACAGCACAAAATTTTTTATTGTTTGATTTGTCAAATAAAGTGGATAAATCCGGGCAAAATCCGGGCATTTTTCAATAAACTCCGGGCAACCAGGCCGGGCCAGACTGTTCCCAAATTTTGTATCAAATATCCGGACAAAACCGGATAAAACCGGGCAATCTGGCAACCAAACCGGATATTCATAAAAATAGCATTGAAGTGGTTTTAAAAGCCGTCCTTAAACTTTAAATATAAAAAAAAAAATTACACTCGAACTTAAAATTAACCTAAAAACCAAGCTTAAAATTAACCTTATTTAAAAAAAACATCAACCATTCTAGCTCCAAGCCTACTGCTAGTTTTGAATTTAAATGTATAACAGAAAGTGCCTGATGAACTTGCTCATTTAAGTAAAAAGCGATATAAATCAAATCTCCATCGCAAAACCACATTTTATTTCCTGCATCAATATGCATGGCGATCACACTTTGTATTGGTCCGGAAAGCTTTGACAAGAAATTTGAATCTCAATTCGAGTCGAATCCGAAAACTTGAAATGCAAAAAAAGGCACTGCATAGGTCAGAAGGAAAGCTCCACCAATCTGAATCAACAACGCCCGAATGCCGTCAATGGCATCTCGAAATCGCGAACTTTCCTTCGAACTTTTTCATCGTCGACGTCGACCAGTTTCAGTTATATCTCTCTCGCCACGCCAGTTATCGGTGCCATTTATTCACCAAAAATTATCGTTGGCACCGTTCCATCTTTTCGACCTAGGGAAAAAAATGTTTAAAAGCTCCGCTGTTGCTTTTCGACCAGTTCTGAATTTGTTTTTTTTCTCTCTGTAGAATGGTTTTTGGCTTGAATGGAATGGCGTGGTGGAGACAAAACTGAGCTGAAACACACCACAAACAATGCCGGGAAGCCTTGAAAAGCTGAAAAGCTGCAGCAGCAATGAAGGTCAAGTTTCGTTCGTCGTCGTCGCCACCGCTTCTAGGGGGGATTATTTCGAAACTTTTATGCATGCGGAATCGGTTTTTCGTTCCCTTTTATAGCTCCCTCTAGGGTGGCCAGATTTTTGTCAGCCGTTCGCATTGCGTCATGGTTTAGGAAAATTTCTGTATGTCAGGCATAAAACTATCATCAATCAATTATGTAGAATCTAAAAGAAAAATTTCAATGATTAAATTATTTTAATTTTAAAATTTTAATGTCATTCAGGGCTTTCCAAGGAGTGTACTCGAAATAAAATGCAACATTTTGTTTTCTGAATAACTTTTGAATGCATGGATGGAAATTGATGAAATTTTCAGCGAAGTTACCTGGTAATGGAATGTTGATATGTATATGCTGATTTTTGTGATGTCAGGTGGTTTTTGAGATAGAGTCTAATGAAGAAATTTTTTCGACTTTAATTTTTGGACATCACATGCGCCATCTATAATGCATACTATGAGCCCCGTTTTTTTTCAAATCAACGCTAGCTCGCCTTTCAAAATTTTTAATTTCGTGGAAGTTATACCAAATTTAGTCGATTGGCTTCCATCAGCACAAAAACCACAGATTTAACTTTTTATCACTACACCACCATTTTTGTGCAATAACACGATTTCAGATTTAACTTAAACAGAGTATAAATTTTGTGGGACATATTTAAGTGCTTTGCAGAGAAATCAGTCGTATTTGGAGGTAGTCTTCTTTATATTTTTAGTCAGTCATCGTATCAATCTTTATGAAAGGCTGAGTAATTTGAATTTTCCACAGATTGTACTTCCGGTACTTGAGGAGGATAGTACTGGACATGATTTTTTTCTATTTTTTTTTCTACTTGTTTATCTCCAGGAAATACAGGCGAGACTTGTCAACTACAAGTTTCTGGTTGGAAACGTGCCAGGTGACTGCTATAAAGTTAATTTTTCAAAATATCTACTAACAAGCCGTGCACGATTTGACCGCCTTATTTTGTATGCAGATTTTCTACCATCTAGAAATGAAGTCACGCCTATTTATAAGTCAACTAGACGAACTACTCAGAAAAATTGGACTTTTTGTTATCACTTCCTCTATTCATATTTTATGAATGAGCCTGAAAAATTCTCTCACATTTCTCTCACTTCCTGGAACCAATAATCTTTACTTTAATTCAATTTTTTTGAAACTTTAGTCGAATAGTTGATTTCCAGCTGTTTTTGGGTCTTCCACTGGGACTTTTCTGGATTTTTCTCGATTCTGTCCGAAAACAGGTTTTAAAAAACGAAAACGATAAAACTTTACTCGTTTTTAAATTTTGGGAATAAAAAATACATAAAACTTCCTTTAGTGGATTGGATTAGTGAAATTAAAATCCATGAGAAGATTGTTATCCCTAATGGAAAACTTTGTTTGTTTGTGATGTTCTAGAATACATTACAAAAACGATAGAATTTATTATTTAGTTGTAATTTTTGTTGTTCTTTTGAGTCGAACTCTGTTACATTTTCAACTTTTTTTAACACTAGAAAGACCGGCAAATTGAATATACTTATTCAGACCGTAACCACACAAAGTGACTGCTAAAGTGTACATTTTTTTAGCATCATATTTTTAACTTTTTCCTTTGGTATTATTTTGTTACTTATTCGATAATATTTTTGATATTTTTTACACCTTGAGAGCACGAAATCACCGCATTTCGGCATAGTTGACGATTGCAGGTATTTCATAAAATGAATATTCCAAATAATTATCGAAAAATTGAAATACATAATCAATTTTATTAAAAAAAAACATGTTTAATGGTTTATTGGTCATGGGTGAAAAATTTCACCTCAATTTTGTCGCGGTAAAATATGTTCTAGCACCTATCGCTCTGAAGTTTTTCAATATGTTAGTTATACAGTATACCTGTTTTTAAGCATAATTTTTTTGTATATGGAGAGCAATTTACCACAGATTCACCGCCATTAATCCAAAACCAACTTTTTTGCATGCTTAAGGTAATGAATAAAGGCATTTATGAATTCGAAAGAAAGTTTGTGTTATTTACATGTTTTTTTTATACTATGGGTGCCCGGATTCACCGCATTTTCATCAAATATTTTTTTTTTTATTTTACATATTTTTGAAAAGCATTTAGACCAGGGGGTTTCAGATCGTGCTCCGCGGAGCACTTGGTGCTTCCCGAAGCTTTTGAAAGTGCTCCACAACGTTCGCAACGAAAATCATAAACCAACTTTGAAAAACTCTGATATTTTTTATCGTTTCATTTTTATCGAAACATGAGAAAATAAAATCACAGGGCATATAGTACGAACTAATAAATTTTGTTTACTTTGTTTTTACTGGCGGCTAAATTCCAGCATGTTAGCAAAGCATGGTGGATTGTCAAAATGCACTGCTTTGATCGAAAAAATGTTGTACTGCAGGACTGAGTGTGCAAAACACTCAATGAAAAGGCTGCTCTTGCACCGTACTTGGCGAGCTACCAATTCGAAAAGCTGGAGAAGCGCATACTATTGCTGAAAACTTAATCAAACCTTGCATTCAAGGAGTCGTCCGTATCATGGTTGGTAATAAAACAGTGGAATTGGTCGATTCCCATGTCTAACAACACGGTTTCTCGTCGAATTTGTGACATGGCTGAAGATGTTGAAAGCGATTAAGAACTTCAAAACTTGACATGCCGCTTGACGAATCCACAGATGTAGTAAGACTAGCAATTCTGATGATATTTGTTCGCTATCAAGGTTCTGAATGTTTCGAAGAAGATTCGTTCCTTTGCAAACCGTTGCCAACTTCCACGTCGGGGGCTGATATTTTCACGCTAAATAATTGATGATTATGTTACGGACAACAATATTCCATGGGGAAATTGCATTGATGTATGTATGGATGGTGCGAAAGCTTTAATAGTAGGAAATATTGCTGATTCAGAAGTCGTTGCCAAGATCAAAGAAATGACCAAAAGTTTCGGTAGTAGTCATTACATCCTTCATCGACATGCACTCGCTATGAAGAATCTATCATCATCTTTGAAGGAAGTCTTGGACGAAAGCATGAAAATAATCAACTTAGTTAAGGCTCAACCGAAAAATTCAGGGTTATTCAAGGCGTTGTACGAAGAGATGATTAGCCAAAATTCCACGCTACTACTTCATACCGAAAATCGCTGGTTATCTCGTAGAAAAACGTTGTATCGCCTGTTTGAATTAAGGATGACTTCAGTCTTTCAATGCATGGTAAAGGAATAACAATCTTCGATTAAAACGGAAAAATCATGGGCAGAATCGCTCAAAAAGCGCAACATGGACAGCTTACCGAAGTTAAGAAGCATTCATCAGAAATAACCTTGAAGTTATCATCCGAAAATTTTCAAGAATTATGAGAATCACAACATAAATTGATAAATTTATTTTTGTTTTTCTTGGTGTAAACTTAAACTAACAGGCCCACGTGTCTAATGAAGTGATTAACAATTTCAATTAAAATGTTTTGTCGCAGGATTTGTTGAACAGCTTCCAGCAATATTCCCCGAAGAATATCATAAAATAATAAAAAGATCGAAGACTTTAAATGCGTGGAACAGTCTATCTTTATGTCAAAGAAACCAGAATCATTAACATCGCAAGGATATGAATGCTTGATAAATGTGACATCGAAAGATTTGTATCCAAAAAGTCGTTGGAAGAGTATTTCTGTCAACTGAAAAATAAATTTTAAATTTTGTCCGATAAAGCAGAACTTATTCTTCTGCCGTTTTCCACAACTTATCTATGTGAGTCTGGATTTTCCACATATATTGCAATAAAGAAAAAATACCGATCCGGACTAAACGCGGAACCAGACATCAGGCTACAATTGACACAAATTTAATCAAACTTGTTACAGCTTGAAAAATCGAAGAAAGCTTATTTGTTCTATTGAAATCAATAATTTTTGATCGAGTGAATTCCATAGTTCCATGGACCGAGTGAATTTAAGGAATTATGCGTATCAAGTTATGTCGTGCGACAGAAAACTGTGAAAACAAAAATTAAGATTCAATACTGTTAAATTTACATGTTGATTTGCAATCTTCAAAAAAATTTCAATTGGCCAGTATTACATTTCAAATACGGGGGTAGTCGTTTAGCCCAATGACAAACGTCTTTGGCTTATAAGCCAGAAGTCCAGGGATCGAATTCGAGAAATTTGAGAGTTTGACAGCCCATATAAGCAATAAGTTAGTGTTCTTTTAAAATCTGATAGCTAGCCGGGTCTTTGCCCATGGCTATCAGGAATATTTCAGCGCGGTTCAACCCATGGCATAGGAAATAATATGATAATTAAAAAAAAAAGAAATAAATATAAATGAAATATTTGAAAAGGGGAGAATGTGAGCTCCTTGATATGTCTCTAGCATAGTATAAGCTTATGAGAGACATGTCCGTAAGAACGAGGGATGTTTTGGGGGTTGGCGCCACCCCCTCCCCCCTCCATGAGATACCGAAAAATGTCAAGCAAAATGTTCTTCTGTAAACTAAAAATTATAAATTCTTAATTAAATACTAATGAATAGAGCGTCCATTTCCCGGCCGTTTTAGCGTTCCTGGGAATCGGGTAATCTGGCGATCCTTTTCCCGGGAATTCCCGGGATCCCGGGAAAAATTGAAAATGAAGATTTCAACATGGAGATCATATCCATCTACTGCGTAGGAATCCTTATCGATATGGTCTTTTTTAAATTTAAGGTTGTAGCATTGCAAAACATTTCAAACTTTTTTAATGCCTCAAAAAATCAATAAGCAAACTCAAGACCCAAAAACAAAATACTTTAACCGAGAAACTGGCCTGATTCTAGCTGCAAAAATATAAAATAATTGAAAAAGATTTTTTATTATCGATAGAAGTTAGTTAGCTAGACTTCAGGTTATTTATCATATATGGTAAATTTTCAAATAACTATCCATTTGCATCACATTATGTCATTTTTTTGCCGATGATTTTGCTACTGATAACAGTTTCCGAAAAGGAAGTTCTGTATGTATGTTTGTTGGTAATCCACCATGGGTGCACGGATTCACCGCAGTTTCTGCCAAAGTATGTGCTCACATGCATTCTTTAGATTATTATGTTCCAAAAATCTCCAATGCAGCGCCCCATCATACCCGGACCCCATGGCTTTGTTTGAACTGTTATGTGGTGAATGTATTGCGTGTGTTGATGTAGGTATATTTTGGAAGAACGAATCAATCAGGTGGGCTAGTTTACTTACAGGTATTCCGGCATCCGTGTATATACCTGGCCAGCTGGCAACTGATTGAACATTCCAATTATATAGTCAGTTATATAATGAAACACATCTTACCTGTCGGCCCGCTTATGGGATTCGAACCCAAAAGTTTTTCTTGCCGATACCGGGAATCGAACCCAGTACGCCTGGCGTACCAATACCAGACTCGCGCCAGCCTATCCACTAGACCACATCGGCGCTCAACAGTTTCCGAAAAGGAAGTTCTCTCTAAATAATGAGTGTTGCAAAATTGAAAATTTATATTCTTTCCTGAGCGTTTCATTGTTTTTGGATTCTTTGTCGTTTTTCACTTTTACACTAAGTTTCCTATCGCAAAAAACATTTTTTTTAATAATATTCAATGTATTAACCAGATTTAAGAAAAAAAAATATTTCAGACTAAGCCATCGAGGTATAACTATCATTTACCTTGCTCGATTTGACCCATTTTTTTTTTTTTAGATCGTGTAAAATTTGCACATTGCACAATTTAGGCCGGAACAAATTTCAAATCCTTCTTTTGTCACTCGGAGTTGGAACATCGCGAGGGGGGGGACAGTAAAAAATAATGCGAAAAACAAATAAATTGAAATAAATTGCACGAAATCTTGTATTCAACAAAATTACAAACTATATCATTGCACAAAACCTACAAATCAAGAAATTTTTTATCAAAAAATTCAATAAAATCAAAAATACAAACGGTGAAATAACTCTAATCTTCCGAAATTTAGTTTTTCGGTCTTGTAATCTTTCTGATACTTGATTTTTTTACGAAATTTACATAAAATACTTCAAACTTTATTTATTTCCCCCTTCGGGTTTTTGGAAATTTCGAAGGGGGGGTGACAAAAGAAGAAATTGAGATTTGTTCCAGCCTTATTGGCTTCGGTAATTCCTGGGATTTTTTTAGGCGTTTCCCGGGATTCGGGAATTCTCGAATTTTTCAAGTTCCCGGGAATTACCGACCGGGAAATCCCGGGTAGGACACTCTACTAATGAACGACTAAAGTGAATAAGGAGTAACAAATCTCGACTCAGAACTAGAGCCAAAACCTCAAAATCTTATCCCAGGTCCACAATTCAACTACAGTTTTGCAAAAAATTCCTCACTTGTTGATAAATATTTAAAGACTGTAGTCGAAAAACGCTAACAAAAGTTATTCACAAAAGAAGTTGGTTCATGAATTTTGGGTACAGTCCTTAGTTCTTGTTTTCAATAAAATAAGACTTACTAAGGTTGCCGAATTGCCCCGATTTTGGCCGAATGTATTTACTTCATTTGCAAAATAAAAATTTAAATTGGGTGATAACAATTATGAATGTTGCGTCCAAAATAACTTTTTTTTGACAATGTCTATCCAATTAAATTGGCTGATGTGTTTCGATAAAAAAAAAACAACTTTTCGAGTTTTTTTTTCGTCTTCATTTTAATTGAAGAAATCCTTAATTTGCCTGGATATTCACAGATTTTGGGTTTTTTTTAAACTTTGAATTCGAATGCTCGGATTTAGTAAGGTTTTTAGATAAAATTGCCCGGATTTGCCTTGATAAGTAGTACGGAAAAATATCTGGTGAGCTTAGGTTTGAATCATTTTCATTTTTTTAATCTTCATTTGTTGCCTGTGACCGGATTGTGGAATCTGTATCAAGTATGTTGTTTTTGATTTTCAGTTTGGTTCATCACTAGGACAATATCCTAATTCGAATCTTGATTTTGCATTCAAAACTAAAATTAGATTCATTTTCCATGTTCGAATTTCATAATTTTGGAATAATAAAAGAAAATATTAAAAATATCAAACCATAATTCTCATGCTGAATTGAAATTTAAAAACAATTCCTAACGGTGATTCAGAATTGAAATATCAGAGTATCATCATTCGAAATTTTCATTCACTTGTTGAATTACGTATAAATAATTGAAAAACAAATAGTATAGAAAATTAATGGTTCAAAATCCTAATGAGAGATTTCGGGTGAAGGATTTTGTCTGTTCTGTTCAAAATTTTGGGAAATTTTCGTTTGGAATTTAGATCAGAAATTGATTTCGAATAAGAATTCAATATTTTTATTCAGGTTTAAATTGCATTATTTAAAAACGAAATAAAATTCAAAATTGCCTAAAACAAAATACAAAACAGGTGAAAACCAATACTATAAAATAAGATCTGAACTCATTTTCGAAATTGCATTCTTTGAAAAATCTAAATTTTTATTTTTATTTTTTCAACCGGTTTTGAATAATGAAATAAATTATTTGAAATAACTTGTACTTTATCTTCAAGTTAGGGAAAATTCAGCTCGAAATACATTTTATTTTATTGGTTTTTTGTTTAACATTTATAATATTGTAGATACTTTAAAAACAAACATTTGAACTTAAATCTGAGTGTATTGAATTTACAAGACTTGAAATTTAATCTGATTTGATCCCCAAATAAGTATTTTTCTTGAAATGAAGCCTTCAAGATCTCTCATTTATTTTTGAAAGCTTCAAAAAACTTAACTTTTTTGGGACTTATTTTCAAAAGTAATAATTCCAAATGACTTATAATATAAAAGAACTTGAACCCGAATGATGAGATGCTCTTAGTATACCTTTTATACTATTCTTTATGTTTGGGAGAGTGGAGAATCATGGGCCACTTTTTTTCGTTGTTCCATAGCTTCTTTATTATAAAAGATAAAATAAAAATAAAAAATGGTATGGTTTTCTACATTTTCAAGGTATCATAAGGTTTTTTTTTTAAATTTTTAATATGTTATTTTCCCCAAATTCTGACTGTGTGAAAAAGCAATATTTTTTGGAATTTGAAAAATGGTGGGGAATCATGGGCCACCAAATCCAAATTGACCAAATAACATGCAAAGTTTCGTTATTTTAAAGCAATTCCAGATGATGAAATAAAAAAGAGAGCTGTGAATGATCGCATAGATTCCAAAACCTGGCTCGTGAACGTTTTGGCAAAATTTCTTATATAGGATGGACGAATCTTTTTCAAAACTCTTCACTTGGCATAAGAAAACTTTACAGATAGGTAAAACTATTTTAAGTGAATAAAAACATAAAAATATAGGTGATTCAAGATGTGTGGCCCATGATTCCCCACAAGCTATGATTTGCAAATTGGTTGCGTTTGTGTGACATATTGATGTTTCATCAAAAATTTCTTTTCACGTGAAAGATCATGACAAAACAAAGATCATAAGCGTATGAGAATATTTTTGTAATGCACTTTAGGTTCCCCATCGATGAAATTAGCGGGTGTTTTTTTTAATTATGTAAGTAAATTTTTCTAGCTTTTTTTAGCTTGATAAATAAAAGAAGCATATTATGCGTATTTCAGTCAACAACATATAGGAATATATGCTCACGCAAAGCGTCGACGATGACAGTTGGTTTGAGATTTTTATCTCAACACACATCTGAGATATTAAAAGTGGCCCACGTTTCCCCATGGCCCACGATACCCCACTCTCCCCTATTAATAAATTAACTTGAAAGTTGCAAAAGTGATTAAGATGTACGTTGTAAGGAAATAAGGCACATAAAGGGCACAAAAGTACTTAAAATGGGATTTACTAAGTCACAAAAAGTGCATTGAGGTGCTTTCTTCCTGGCTGGCTGGATGCGCCTGCAGATATGCTACAAAATCATATCATCACTTCGAGTTTTAGTTTCAGTTAGAAAAATATCTAGTCGTGGACTCATGGTAGTGTGTTCGGTTCTCCCCACGAAGGTCGGGGTTCGATCCCCTAGCCGGGCAAGTTTATTGTCAATAAGTAATTTGATTCTTGTGTGACCATTCTGATGCTATACGTGTAGGAAATGTAGGAAAACAAGCAATTGAGCAGCAAATTTAACAAATCTCGGAAAACCGCAATTTATCGAGTTTTAAATCTTGCGCATGGCACCATGGCTGCACCATGTACTGAACATAGTAAATAATCAAGAGCACATATCACGCCAAGGGTGCGCGGCACAACCGATGCCAAGGGTGCGTGCAATTGAGATAGAGAGAGAATTTTTTGCTGATTTTACGATTTTGAAAGCTGAATTAAAAGGCCGCTAGAAGCTGAATAGAAAGTTATTAAGACTTGTTTTAGAACTTGAAAGTGTTAACAAGAACTTAAATTTTGAGTTGCATAGGACGTACTTCATATCAATGCAAAAAAGCATCAATGCATCATTGCAATGATGGGGCTAAGTAAACTTTTTTGTACCTGTGTTATGGAACTTTTGGTTACTTTGGATACAACGCAGTTATTTTTTATTACTTAAAATATTTAAAAAAAAAAACATGTTTTTCAAATAATTTAATTTTCAAAGGGTGATTTAAAAAATTAATAGAACAGGTTACCGAAAATTCTGCTCTCATGGTAACCCTAAAAACTGCCAGATATAAATCATTTAAGCGTATCTTCAGAATACATTTCACTTTTTCCAATACATAATGCCGACGAAAACTGATGCCTCATCCTCCGGAATGGCGTTTTCCAAAGGCTTAAAAGAGGTGGGGGGATTGGAAAGTAGTTTTATTGTTTCACTAGCTAAGGATAGGCAAAAACTGGCGTCTAACGGCTGCTGGGAACGAGCCAAATTTTGCTGCTGCCGATCCGTATTTCATTCCTGCCGAATTCTCCGTATCCTTTGGCAGAGGGGCGACTTCATTTTTCCGAGGTTTTGTTTCAAATTATTGTGGATTGTGCAGCAGCACCAGAAATGAATTGCGGAAGCGGTTTGGGCTAAAAATTTTTCTATGTTTTTTTTTCGCATTTAAACCAACGGTGACGCTAATTGGTCTGGGACTACAGCAGACAAAATCGATTTCCAAACCAATTGGTGAACATAAGAACGTTGGATAGCTTGGGGTGCAAATTATGTATTGAGATCAAAACACATATAATAATCACATTTTATTTTCTAATTTAAAGTTTGAAATAGATAAAAAATTAAAAAAAAAAGAAACATTGCTAAGTCAAGAAGTTTAAGATTCTGAATCCTTATGAACTTTCTTTAGCCAGGAATTTGAAATAAATCTCTAATGTTAAATCCTTCTTTAGCCGAATCAGCTTTGCATAGTAAGTTTATGGTAATTAATCTTCACTTGTAGAGGTTTAAGCTCGGCTTTAATAGGCTTTTATAACTCTTGGAAATCACTTAAACCGGACGCTTTCTTACCTTAGCACTCTTTCCACTTGCACTTGAAACACTTAACTAACTAACTAACTAACTAAGCACTGCAAGACCCACGATTAGATCCCGGTGTCTATCCGGCACAGACTGGAAGTACCCGGTGAAGACGAACCCTTTATAAGCCTTCCTCTATCGGTTGTTCATCTCTCTAAGCGGGGCGTGCGGGGAAAGAAAGAAGAAGACACACCATCAGTCGTAGTTGGAACTTGGAAGATTCTATTAGGCGTTGGCACTTCTGCTTACAAACGGCTGCAACAAGTAATATCATGAGAAAACTAGCCAGAGCCAATGAGCGAGTGTGCCTGCAACAACTACTCGTCTTTCACGGCCAAACTCACCGGCAGGCATGTCCTGACCTGGGCCAACCGCCTCCGCAAAACTTCATTGGACCATACTAGAGGAACAAGAGGAAGAAGAGAAAACCGGTAGGTATAAGTCTATGTCTTACCCCTTTACCACCCAAAGCTATCACCTTCAGTTCAACGATTTTTTCGCACCACATCGTCGCTGTCGTAACAAAACTAGAAGAGAGGAGCAAGGAAGGTAAGTAAGGAAGTGTAGGAATCGACAGAAGTAAAAAGTCATGCAATATGCATAGGAGACGGACGCAGCGAAGAAAAAGAGCAAAACAAAACCGGCAAACTTCACAGCATAGCATATCATATCATGGACGGACAGCTTCTAAGCAGCCACCTAGCAGCAGAAGAATAACAAAACCAGCGAGAACGAGCTGGAAAAAATTGCATCAAATGCGGCTAATGCACCTCACCGGGAGAGAAAAAAAACCGGTCCTAACCCTTTTACGTTCGTTCCTTCCAACTTATTTACATTATGTATGGCTATCATTGCAGATGTTCTGGACCTTACGAATCTTCTTTATGGATTCTGTGTCTATAAAGAAAGACCGGCCTTTCTTTCTGTACACGGGCAAAAAAAAACCTTGAAAACATACTAAAGGCCTCTATAGCCTTTTCCGAGAACAAACACCTTTCTTTGCCACCCCGAACTAACTAACGATTTCCGATTACCCACAACAAATGTTTGGGAATGATCTTACTGCAGGGAAAGATTTATGATGGTGGCGAAGATTTTCTCATACCTCTATCGCAGACTGGGCCAATTGTTGATTATGGTCGCGGTCCATATTTGGCTCTATAACATCCTAGTTGAGAAACGATGCAGTTTTATCTCGTTCCTAAGATCCGAAGAATCACTTGGGAAAAGCAAGCTTATAAAGACCCACCACTGCGGGGACGTTTGACAAGTGATATTTCCTCATTAAGATGAGTCCATTTGGCTTGTCGTTTGATTATTAAGAACTATCGGGAAACTTTGTGCAATGCCATCTAATAACTGATACACAGTATAAATGATTCCATTTTTACAGTATGACTCATGAAAAAAGCGAAAATTTTAGCAGTTCATTTCGGTTAATTATGACGATATTTGAGGATTTTTTATGTTTCTGGATTTTTGAATTTCTCAATTCCTGAGATCTAAGGGTACAAACACAGTGAGCGCGAAGCGGCTTCCGCGCAAATTAAAACTATTGTAAATGACTGAGAACCGCATAAAAAAACTTTACCAGGCTATGACAAGAATATAGCAAAATTATCAAATCAATTCAAGCAAAAATGTGACAATATTATGACTTAAAAATTTCGGAACTCTGTTAAAACTATAATATAAATATGGAAAAAGTGATAAAAGTATGAGAAAAATATAGCAAAAATTTGACAAAATTTGACAGTAAAATGACAAAGACAAGATCGAAATATAACAAAAAATCAAATGAAAATAAGACAGATGGCAGTATTTAGTCAATAAACTCAAAAAAAATCTAACAAAACTATTAAAAAATTGATAAAATAACGAAAAAAAAATTGAAAACTAAAAAAAAAACAAAAATTTGACAACATTATGGAAAGTATGACAAACGTGATGAAAAAAATTACAACTATAATAACTGATAATTACAAAATTACAAATTACAAATATGACAAAATTTTGCAATAAAATAACAGATATCTGACAAAAATATTTAAAATGTGATAAAAATCTGACAAAGCCATGCCAAAAATATGATAAAAATGTAACAAAACTATGACAGAAATAAACAAATTATGAGAATGAATAACAAATGTAGATTTTTGTTATTTATATAATAATGGTTCAATTTTTTCCTTTGTCGTACTGGTGGGAAGATTCCTGTGTCCTTACACTCCGAATTTATGTCGCACGTCAGAGTATTTGGGAAGAGGAGTCTCGATTATCGGCTTCGGGTTCCTAGAATTACGATTTATATCCATTTCACTCAACCAGTCGTCGATTTTTTGCAAACTTGCAATTGTCTCGGACTCGCTATCGCTTGAATCTAACATCTCCTGTTCAAATGCTAAGCGCTCCTCCAACTGCTTTTTCTCCAGCGCCTGTCAAGCTTTCATCGCTTTAAACTGCATGTCCCTAAACTTCGTTGACTTTTTTGAATCCTTCCGATGATGTCTTCGTTTTTCTCTACGAAGCTCTAAATTGCTGAACAGTGGAATTTGCTACTGGTTCTTGAGTGAACTTGGTCGTGTACTGCTCTCTGATCGTACCCTGAACAAACTTATTGACAGAAGGGATTCGTTTTTGTGAACACATTGGCATTTTTTTTCTAACGGCGTGCTCAGCTGCTGTGACTTCTCCCATTGCAATTGAAGTTTTTCAAACTTTCCGGACTTCTGTCGCTGCATTTCCAGCAGCTGCTGTCCCTGACTGTTTCTGTTGCGGTAGATTTTGTTGCCACTGCTTCTGCTGCTTCCGAAACTCCTTACGTTCGTCCATCAACGCACCTTTTTCCTTCTCCAAAGCTTTCCGCAAACATTTGGTATAACTCCAATCACATTCTCAACGCTGTCGTCTTCGTCAACGCATTCATAGTGAAACCAACTATCGCAGGTATCACATTGTACCATCCGACTGTTATCAACACGACGGCAAATACCACAACTCGTCCCCTCATAACCCGTCGAATCATTCTTATCTCCCGGAGAACCACCACCTTCAGGGCCTTTTTCGCTACTTCGGGACAAACCAAGTAAACGAGAAATTTAATTTGTTCCCGTCAGGAGCAACAAGATCGAAAAAACTTCTAGCATTTAAACAGGTTTCGTTTTAATACAACCGTTTAATTTCTCCTGCAATAGATTACAATTTTCTTTCAATAATCCTTTCGTTTTTTACTTACTTTCTAAGTTTGCAATCAACTTACGTTTAGTGTTTCTTTTTGCTAAATCTTCGTGTACCCGGTATTCTGTCCAGTACGGTAGCAGCGATTAACTCAACGTAGCTCCTGACTTGAAAGTTATTTTGTTTTATACAGCAAGAAAAATTCGTGTACTTTTGGATGGAAAACGATGCACGAAAACGGAACACCGATTTTGATGTAAAATTCTACCATGATGTATTTTTTACTATGATGTGATTTTTGAGGCGTGTAAACTTAGACTGAAAACAATGCACCTGGGGGGAGGAAGACTGAATAAAAAAAGAAAAAAATCTTTTAAACGTCAAATTTCTCTCATCAATCTACCGAGCAGTGCGAAGGTTCAAAATTTTACTTTCTTATTTAGAGATTTTCAATAAAAATTTTTGATGCTGAAAAGCACTTGTTTTGCATTAAACAATCATTTAATTAGGTTTTGTTTCACTCTGGCAAATTCTGGCATGTTCAGGCATATTAAGTCGCTCAAATTTCGTTGAAGTTTTCGAAGGTGATAAATAAAAATTGCTTGGTCAATGGTTGATCTTGAAAATAGCTTAAATAACAGATTTAAATTTTGGGTAGTTCCCTTGGACCGAACAACATTTTTATATAGTTCAAAGTTAATATTTACGACAGAGTTGACGGACGCGTATCGAATAATCTAGCTGTTGGATTCGATTTCTCTGTTTACTTTTGAATCTGCAGCAATTAACTCAGAAGACTTAAATGTAGCACCTTAATAACTGAGTTACATGGCTCGCTACACAAAATTGATCATTAGACTAGTTCACTTTTCGGCTTTTTTCGCTGATCACAACGCCACTTACAGGGTTTGATCTTCATTCATTTTCAAGTACTCTGGCCGAATTTGAGCTCATTTGAGTAAGTTTCCAGCGTGCGCTAGGAGTTTTATTGAAAAAAGTCCATTTTTCTGGAAAATTTCCGTAGATGTGTTCTAGCAAGCTGTTGTTAATATAAAATGATAATTTTATAGTGCTCGGTGATTGGTATGACAAGCATTCGTATGGACCTGGTTTAGATAATTGACTAAATCAAACCGAAAAAATTTAAAAATTCATAAACTACCAACTTTTACAGAAAATTTACTTACAAGTTAAGAGCTTAAAATCAGTAGTAAATAGAAAAAAAAATATTTTCGATATAAGCTTTTCATAAAAAGATAGCCTTATTTATAACCTTTAATTTGATGTATAAAACTTAATTATCGCAACAGTACAAGCAAAGATATTCAAACATTCACATCACATTCGCAACAAAGCGCGCGCGTGATGATCATAATGTTGTCTCCATTCAAGTTTTAGCATCATGCAACCTGCAAAACGTGGCATCAAGAGGACTTGCTTACAACTTGATCAAAGCGCGCGCTTTGTTGCGAATGTGATGTGAATGTTTGAATATCTTTGCTTGTACTGTTGCGATAATTAAGTTTTATACATCAAATTAAAGGTTATAAATAAGGCTATCTTTTTATGAAAAGCTTATATCGAAAATATCAATGTTGTCTCCATTCAAGTTTTAGCATCATGCAACCTGCAAAACGTGGCATCAAGAGGACTTGCTTACAACTTGATCAAAGCGCGCGCTTTTTTTAACTCCTGGCCCCGTCATGGGGTACTTGATTGAATAAAATATGCTTTCTTGTGCAAAGTTGGTGTGGAGCAAACTTGAATGAAAAATATTTTATCAAATCAAATTTGTTGCATAGATATTAGAATAACTTTGCTAGCACTTTTGCGATCATTAAGTGTTATACATCAAATTAAAGGTTATAAATAAGGCTATCTTTTTATGATAAGCTTATATCGAAAATATTTTTTTCTATTTACTAATGATTTTAAGCTCTCAACTTGTAAGTAATTTTTCTGTAAAAGTTGGTAGTTTATGAATTTTTAAATTTTTTTGGTTTGATTTAGTCAATTATCTAAAACAGTTCCATACGAATGCTTGTCATACCAATCACGGAGCACTGTAAAATTATCATTTTATATTAACAACAGCTTGCTAGAACACATCTACGGAAATTTTCCAGAAAAATGGACTTTTTTCAATAAAACTCCTAGCGCACGCTGGAAACTTACTCAAATGAGCTCAAATTCGGCCAGAGTACTTGAAAATGAATGAGGATCAAACCCTGTAAGTGGCGTTGTGATCAGCGAAAAAAGCCGAAAAGTGAACTAGTCTATTGATCATCTAACGTTAAAATTTGAACGATTACAAATCTTTTTTACAATTGCTGGTTTTTGTCGAACAGTAAAAAAACGATACAGAAAACGATACAGCGAATTTCAGTCTTCCTCCCCCAGCAATGCACGAAATCGGATGACGAAAGCCGTCGTGTAAAAAAACACAGGGATGTAAATTTTGAATTTATGACCGTAAATCTTTGCTGTATGTTCTGTTTTTTTTTCTATGAACAAATACGCCGCTTTGATAATTTTAATTACACATGTATTTCCTAAACTAACATAAAATTATATCACCCACCATCACGGACAGCGTCAACCTGAAATTTTTGTTGCATCCGATGATTTCCAGCCCGGATAAGCGTCACCAGGAATCTCGATTCGTCTCAGAAAATCATTCTTTTTCGGTCAGCGTCCCCTGTGTCTGGTGACAATTTCTCCGGAAAATCACTATCGGGAAGCTGCCGCTGCGAAAAATCTGATATTGCTGTAATGGAGAGAAAACCGATTAATTTCAACAGCATTCTTTTTTGAAGATCACATTTCAAAAACCTACCAGCTTTTTAAAAATTCTGGAAGTGCTGCGTACGACTTGTTTCCTGTAGGGAATGATATAAGTGTTTATAATTATACATATAGTACCTAATTGAAATTAATCGTGTAACGTAAACAAAAAAAACCAATCAAATCAACTGTGACATACCCAGTTTTCATGAGATGAACTGAGTTCTTTCTCTCACAGAATGTTCTATCTCATTTGCACTTCTGTGGTGCCGTATAGCTAATTCGAGAATGAATCTGATGGAAAGATTGAATAGCATGATCATTCTGAAAACTATTGTTGTGACGAATGGACGTTGGAAAGACGCAAGTGTGAATCGAAAGAAAATACGCGATTGAAATTGTTATTAAAAAGTTTCTAAATATAAACGATAATTGTTTCGTCTATTTGTGGTGTTGTGAACATTATGATTTCTAACTAAAAAAACGGGAGGTACGATAGTTAAAAGTCTGGATCACTACATTTTCCAACAATATCCTTACTTGTTTACTTTGTATTTGACGCGCACAACACAGTTTAACATTTACATTAAATTTTAAGTCAAACGTATATAATTTTACACTGTTTGTGAAAAAAAATGAATCGATCGCTTGATCTTTAAATCATGGAATGTAAAATTATACCAAAAAACGAACACACACATATAGGATCTTAGTGAAACTTCATGTTTCTTTGAAGAGATCTAAATTCTACTTAAGACTAAAGCGTACATCTTTCAAGGATATAATGGCTAGCACCTTATTAGTAAATCAGTGCTTACACCACCAACCCACAGAAAGAGTACTATGACTTGGGAAAAGCAAGCGTGACCGAGACTCGATCTCATGACTTCTGGCTTAGAGGACTTGAACGCTATCCTCTAGGCCACGGTCGGCGGCATAACAATGTATTTCAATTCACTTTTTGAAAAAAATCTAAAATAACATCAGAAGAAGTTGAAGTACACATCTTCTTCGAATCACACTTGTGAAAAATTAGACTACTCGTGTTTTAGATTCCGTATACTTTAAGAAATTTTTTGCTCTGTAGGGTATTATATGAATGTAGCATATTATATGAACAGTTGTTACCTTTTGAGTCCTAGTCACACGTTATAGTAATCGTGAGTCGTTCTGTCCCTAAACAAAGTGGCTAACCAAGTAAATCCTAAGATTAACAGAAGGTCATTTCTAGCACTATTTGTGCTCAACAAATGGTTTTTACCTTTGAATAATGCACGATTCCCTGTCTAGTTTCGGTTTTGATGCACTTTGGTAAGTTGCGAGCGAATTATTTAAATTTAAGTTGATTCAAAGTTACAATATTGTTCAACACGTGAGGTATCAGATAACATTCTGCATGATGATAGTTCGAAATGATCATTGTTTACATTCTCCTTTCTACCTAGTCCTATCTCTTTTTCCTCCTTTTCCTCAGCAGAAATTGCAACGAAAACACGTACTGAGTTTGATTGTGTCTTTGTAAAGACATCATTGGCTGCACATCAGGAAGTGCACATTTTCGCTTCATTGTACTTCCCACCTGAATATGCCACTTTACATTATTTTGACTTATTTTTCCAAATTCTTGAAAGTACATTAGCTGAGCAGACAGAAGCAATATCACATATTTATGGCGGTTTCAATCAACGCAACGCTCAATTTATTTTGGATGATGATAATGAATCAATTCTACTTCCAGCCGTAGCACACAGGGGAAAACGATGTAAAAAGGTGATCAAAATTGTTTACGCAGAAACGGAACGTTTTAGACCCATAGTGTCTTCGGGACATTTTATCTACATTTAAAGCACTTTAAAATGAGCTTTTGATAAAAATGATTAAATCACCTAGCAGTGAGATAGAAAAATTATTTTTTGTATTTTTCATTTTAGAGCACTTATGTCTTTGGCAAGTTTTTAGAATGTAAAAAATGTAGCAATTTGGTTGAAGACGTTAACATCGTAGAAGCTAACCCAAAAAAGTTAGAAAGGTTCAAAATAAAAAAAATATTTTTTTATCAAAATTTTCAGTATTTTAACGATATCTTTCCAGGCCGAGCTTATACGAGCAAGACATGTTTAAAAGAGTTTTGAGTCACTTAAAATCGAACAGTTTTGTGGAACACATTTAATAGAAATATTCAGACTGAAACGAGTTAGATCGGAAAAACTAAGAAAAAATAGGTGTTTTCGAACACCTGTATCTTTCTAGTTCGGTTGAGTTCGGTTCATTTTTTGGTTGCATTAGAATCAAGTAGGTTTCAACGTTGTAGAATCATATAGTTTACAATGTTAAGTTGTTTATTTTGTAGCTTTATAAATGATTAAAGTTAGCTATTTTCAAGGAATCTATAGGAATTTTTTTTTTTTTTGCATTTAAAACTAGCTAATCGAAAAGCAAACTCATCAAGTATATTGTATTGTAAGCGGAAAGGTAGATGATAAGGTTCGTCAATGGAGGCTTAAAAACGTCATACGCGAGCGAGAGAATGATTTGGCTAAAGTTTCACCAAAATAAAAACGGTTGCTAATTGTCAGTTTAAATAAAATTGGAATTTGTCCTCTAGATTCCTTGAAAATAGCTAACTTTAATCACTTACTAAGCTACAAAATAAACAACTTAACGTTACAAACTCCATGTTTTTATAACGTTGAAACCTGCCTGATTCAAATACATCCAAAAAACGAACCGAACTCAACCGAACTAGAAAGATACAGGTGTTCGAAAACAGCTGTTTTTTCTTAGTTTTTCCGATCTAACTCGTTTCAGTCTGAATATTTTTATTAAGTGTGTTCCACAAAACTGTTCGATTTTAAGTGACTCAAAACTCTTTCAAACATATCTTGCTCGTATAAGCTCGGCCTGGAAAGGTATCGTTAAAATACTGAAAATTTTGATAAAAAAATATTTTTTTTATTTTGAACCCTCCTAACTTTTTTAGGTTAGCTTCTACGATGTTGACGTCTTCAACAAAATTGCTAAATTTTTTACATTCTAAAAACTTGCCAAAAACATAAGTGCTCTAAAATGAAAAATACAAAAAATAATTTTTCTATCTCACTGCTAGGTGATTTAATCATTTTTATCAAAAACTCATTTTAAAGTGCTTTAAATTTAGATAAAATGTCCCGAAGACACTATGGGTCTAAAACGCTCCGTTTCTGCGTAAACAATTTTGATCACCTTTTTACATCGTTTTCCCCTCGTAGGTGAGAACGAAACGTTACGGTTTATAAAGCATCTATGTTTAGTTTAAATCAAGTGAATCATGTTAAAAATAGTAACAATACATACCTCGATTTTTTATTTAGCAATTGAACATAAGTCTTCTGCGTAAATAGATACGTACCCTCAAAAATAAAAAGACGATCTCATAGCTTTGAGCACCCTGTCTGGTATAACAAAGATAAGCACAACTTAAAAAATAGATAGCAAAAAGCTCATTAAACCTACAGGAGTGATAGAAGTTCCACAAATCATCGAAATTATATAAATTTATGCAACCAGCTTAACTCATGCATAAAAAACGCTCTCGAAAAATACAATCAGAAAATTGAAATGATATTAAACAAAACCCAAAAGCATTCTTTCGCTATGCCAAAACGCAGATGAAAAATTCAAACTTTCTGACCCAGTTGACACTAGACTAAGCTTGCCAGATTGCCCGGTTTTATCCGGGTTTGCCCGGATATTTGATGCAAAATTTCGAGAAAGTCCGGCCCGGTCCGGTTGCCCGGATATCGTGAAAAAAGTCCGGATATTGCCCGGATTTTTTCACAATTTTCACAAAAAAACCAAAAAAAATCTAAGTTTTTGATTAAGTTTTAGCAAAATCGATTAATGGTATGGAAATTTTCAACGGTTGTTTCAAATTATTTTGCTGATTTACTTTTACTTTACTTTACTTTTACTTTTACTTTATTTTACCTTTAAATATTTAAGTGTTCCAAAAAGTTTTTGGAAGTCTGCAATTACATCAATAAAATATTGATTTCATTTTTTTGCATTTTTTCTTTGTTTTTATACATAACAACACCTAAATTTTGCCCGGTTTTTGCCCGGTTTTTGGATTTGAAAAATTGAAATCCATGCCCGAATTTTGCCAGGTTTTTTTGAAAACATGCCCGGAATTGCTACGCCCGGATGGGAGTGGAAAAAATTCGGGCAACCTTACACTAGACGGTAACATTGGAAACAATTTGTGGGGGTTTCATGCCACCGGTCGTTTATTGCCAGTTCCAATTTGTTTCCATTGAAAAAGACTGATACCGCGTTATTTGCAAAAACATCAACAAAACAAGAGAAAATATTTTCAGTGTATGCCCGGATGAACTGGATAAATTCGCGCGATTGAGCCGGTGCTTCGCGCGAGAAATCGCTTGCTCTGTCGCCGGTCGATGTTTTTTTCAACGTGTTTTAATAAGAAGCTATTTAAAATTTTCTTCGCCCTTCGCATCGCGCTCAGTGTTTTCGACCTAAAAAGCTTCTTTTTGTTTCAGTACTCATCCATGATTTTTTGCAGAATTTTTAAAAAACGCTTACGAGTAAATTTGAACATTAAGGTTTGTATGGAAAAAATTCGAAATTTCGTACTGAAAAATCTCTATCTTTGTGCCAATTTATAAATTCTCCAAAGAAAATTTGTACCAAAAATCACGGATGCAAAGCTTTTTGGACCCCAGGATTTGAGAAATTCAAAACTGACGAAAGTGAAACGGAACTCAATAATCTCAATCGTGAGGTTGGCTAAGAAAGTGAATATTTCGAATTCTTCTAAGCTGCAGAAGAAGCAGCTCATCATCGTATTGACAGATGCGAAACTTTTTTCGATCCAGTGTCCAATTCACGTACAGATCGGTATATTTCACCCATGAAGGCTTAGGATGTTACAGAGAATGTGAAATTCTACACAGCAAAAAATATTGTAACGCTGGCCGATGTAATTTGAGCAGATGTTAGCCAAAAAATGTAACATTTAGTATGACTTTTTATTGTGAAACTACTCAACCGTCCGTTTATTACATCCAATCGATGTACACAATTTTAAACATGTCTGTTTATGTAATATTACGTCGTAAATGTAATCACATCGAAGCAGCTCATAACTGTCAACAAAATAGTTTTCAAATCAAAAACTCCGGAAGGGTTTCTGAGGCTCAGAGACAACAGATCTACTGGTAAGATACCTCGATTTGTTTCTTATTATTAAGCAAATCCAGTGATACTAACTGATTTTCCTATTAGTTTGTTCCAGGATATTTATTACGAAGAAAAAAAGTACAAGGAGTATGGAAAGGAATTTTTCAAACGGATCGGTGAGTAGGTCATATTATGATTCTTTTTTCATACCCGCTACCTTGGGATTCACCTTTTTTTAGGCCCAGAGCAATATCCCGAAGATCTCTTCATGTCTTACATGTCGATCCGAGGCCAATACCGAGATCCAGCGTCGAAGGGACAGTTATTTTTACTTCCAAGTCTACGGAAAGCCAAAAGCTAATAGTTCCACCGGCGGAGTACATTACTAGAAATTGTTGTGAAAAATATATCGCCGGGGAAATGAAATTATGAATAGACAGAGTATCATTTGTAAGCACTTTGGCGAATTGTGATTTTCCAATAAATATTTCGTCATTTGGACTACCGCATTTTTTTCTAGAGCAAAGTGTTCGATTGAATCTTGACTAAGTGTAGAGTTGTACACATTTCTGAAATTTCTACACAAATTTACAAAAATATTATTATCCTTTGAATTGTATCAACATATTTCATCGTTTCTATTCTAAATAAATGTTCCCATGTTTGTCTACTACGTTGAATTTTCTAGTGTAATTTTGTTCCATTTTATCGAGGTCTTAGGTTTTACATCAAAACGATGTTATATTAGGTAGCATTTGCGACTCAAGTTATGTGCACGTTTTTGATGTAATATCGCAACACTTTTTTTGCTGTGTAGTCAACTACCAAGTATCATGGTATTTGGAGCGGTTGCTTGGAATGGATTGATGGTGCCTCATGTTTTCCTAAAAGCTGAAGTAAAAGTTAAAAGTTAAGTCAACTTGAACATTTTAAGAACCGAGTGCTTCCCTGGATTTGGGCTAACTTCGGTGAATCCGAAATGTTGTTTTCCAACCAGATAGAGCCCATGCTATACCTACCTACCTGTCTGTCTGTCTGTTCGGTTTCTGTTAACAAATTTTATTTTTTAATGTATTTGTGGTGGTCACCGCTATATGAGAAGCGCAGTGCATATTATACGACACCTCTTCGCGCACGGGTACTCATCATGAGCACGTCGTTAGGTATCGCTAACGCAATGGACCTCTGTTATACCTGTACACCGCGGACATGTTTATATCAGCACTTTGGCATTATGTGGTTTCCACAGTATTCATGTTTTCAAGTTGTTTTTTTTTTCTTGAAATAACTGGTTAACAAACTTCCAAGAAAGAATCCGAGAAATTCAAACAAATCGATTCTGTTTCTAAATTAATAAACCAGAAGAACTAACATTAAGATCGTGCTTCGCACATCTTCATAATTTATTAGTACAGCTTGCGGTTCTCGAAATGAAATGCGGAAAAAAGTATCTTATTTGAAGCAATTCCACATCTTTCTCCTTTTGCAATAAGAAGTTGAACGAAACGAAAGAATCATCCAAACGAAAAGAACGCAATTCCAACCGGTTAAGTAAATAAGTCAGCGTCCGATCATATGTGATAGTGTCTTTTGGCACGAAACTAGTTTCCTAGATCGGATACCCCCTGATGTTACCGAGAGTGCATTCCAAGCAAGAATGTGCAATTGCAGCCAATTCTTCAGTAACGCAGCCACGACGACCTAGGCCAAAGATGTTTACTTGCGCACGCAGAGAACCCCACGTAACACGCATCGCAACTAAACCAGTTTCTGCCAGCTAGGATCTTCTTAGTCTTCAACCTTCTTACTTCAGAACAGTTCCACCCAAGAACGCGCCGCGCAAGTCTGGTCTTGACTTTCAATTCAGAATCGGTCCATTTCGAACGTCTTGAGCATTTAAAACAAACGACATACACGTTGTTGCTTTATTTTTCTGCGGAGAGATTCCGTCGCCGCGATATTTAATTTACATGCTCGATCGCATTTTCACCCTTCGTCTTTAAGTGTGAAATATGGCCCCGATGAACTTGAATCGATCCAAACCGCGACATCGGTTGGCCCTTTGCTGATTCAGAATTATAATGAGGCCGATCAGCTGAACATGAATTCACAGTGGATGGGTAAACAAAAATAAAAGTTTAACATTATACAATTTTAATTTTTTTTATTTGAAAAAATAAACACAACTAGGGTGATTTGCCAATCGTTGTCCCCTAACCCATTGTTGCACAGCATGACTTAAACTGTCAATATTTTAGCTGTTTTTCAACTTTTCCTCAAAAATAATACTGAATCATGTAATTCGGAATGTTTTCTGATGAAATGAGGCTTTTGTGATATTTTCTGCTGGTAAGTATGCATCTTACGACAGTTTTAATTTTTCTTGTTTTTTTCGCGCGATTTTTGTGCTAATTGTTAACAAAAACCTTAACATTCCTTCTACGGCAAATAAGGTTTTACGTCAGAACAAAACATTTTTCGTATCAGTTTTCTATACGAAACGTTTGTTGGACAATTTTAGCACCATGATTTTGAAAAAAAATTATGATCCATACTTAATAAGAAAATATGTTGGATCGTGCAACAATTGGTCCGCTCAATCTCCTCCTGCCCCATTGTTGTACATAATTCCGCTGCAAAATTTGTTTGGAAATTTCAAATTTATAAATTCGTATGCCTCCAATAACATTGTTTGGATGTTTTTACAACAAAAAATAGCAATAAAAGTTTTGAAAGCGATTGATAAAGTCCTGAATTATAACGTGTTTTGAATTAGTATGGAGGCTTGTACGGAAAAATCCAAATTTTCATTCAAAAACCATCAGAGATGTACTGAAAGTTCAAAATCATAATTTTGTATTTTTAAAATATTTCTTGGTTTTTTAAATACATTGCATGTGAACAAAAACTAATCCTAACTTGTACTTCTGAAATGATAGTCGTTGTCATACAAAAAATTCAAAAAGGTAAATATTTTTTAATTTAAGTGTATTGCCAGCTAATTTGAAAGCTGGTTAACCAGATGAAAATAACAATCGCATTATACTGCTTTGCATAGCCAATAAGTAAGATGATTCAAAACTTTCGCAAAAACATGTCATGAAATAATTGAAAGCTTCAGAAAGCAAAAACTGCAATTTTACAATACTTTTCAATGGATAACAATTTTTTATTTCGAAATTGTTATAACTTTTTTCGTGAAATACTTTGCTTCTTCTCATGCTGGCAAACAATTATTCTTAGGAATGGGCAAAATCAATAATTTAAAACAAAATTCATTTCTAACTTATTTGAATTTTTTGTATATGCGAAAAGTTTTTCTTGCATACAAATTGTCATACAACATTGAACACGTTCATTGACTACATGCAACTAAAACAACTCGAATTGTCTATTGATATGACATGTTTTTTTTCTGAATAAGTGGATATTTACGTTTAACTAGTAATTTTGGTAAATTCTGTACTTTAATTAATTATTCTACAATCAGAATTTTCACATTTTTTGCACTCAATATTGGTTTTAATAATTCACTAGTTTACAAAATTTTAGAAAACGCGTGAACTTGATTAACTGACCATCCTTTTTAATGTAAAATCGGGCGCTGAATCCGAAAATGAAATTCAAAAAAATCTCAGTAGAACCGTTTTTGAGTTATGCTCCAAACATGAAATTTCAAGAAAATTAAAATAGTTCTTGTACTTAGATTGAAATATCTCGGACGGCAAAACTGTAATTTGAAATCCCTTTTTTGCATATTGAAGGTGAATAAGTTTTCTATCGTTCATCTGATTTTTGTTTTTGCGTTTGACCAACAGTTTTGTTGATATTAGTGACTTTATGAGAAAAGAAATTATAAAAAACGCATTTTTTTAGAAAAAAATTTGTTTCAACGAAAGTTTTAGACTTGATGGTAGCATTTAAAAAATCTGATTTTCTTTTGAGCTTTAATGTCAATTTGAAACAAAGATTTAAAGTGGTTATTTATCAAAATCGGTTGAAAATTGAAGAAGTTATGACTACTTTACCATAACTGAAATTTTTGGAGTTTTTAATAATTTAACGAATCGCAGTAAACTTATCATAGTATAGGAAGAATGAAACATGATAAATCTCACTCGCTCCAAGTCAAAATTATTTATTAGCTTACCAGAAGGTCACATGCCAAGTTTCAGGAAGATCTGACCATAGGGAGGGGTTGCTTAAGTCTCAAACGTGAATAAAATTTTAAGGTATTTTGCCCGGAAGGAACGAAAAATACTGGTTTTTCATCAATAACTTTTTTCATCACTAGCTGTTTGTTTTTTATGGTCGGTTCAAAGGCCGCAAATTTTGTCCAACACGCAATGAGTACTTTTTACGCATTGCGTTTTATACGACAATTTTCGACCAAAATACAATCTTTGAACCGCAATAACTTTTCTGTTTCAAATCCAATCGAGTTACAGTCTTCGGGTGAAATATTTGTCTCAATTTAGGCTTTAAGAAAATTTACCATAAAAAACAATCAGCTGGTGATGAAAAAAGGTAATTGATGAAACACCAGTATTTTTCGTTCCTTCCGGGCAAAATACCTCAAAATTTTATTCACGTTTGAGACATAAGCAACCCCTCCCTATGGTCAGATCTTCCTGAAACTTGGCATGTGACCTTCTGGTAAGCTAATGAATAATTTTGACTTGAAGCGAGTGAGATTTATCATGTTTCATTCTTCCTATACTATGATAAGTTTACTGCGATTCGTTAAATTATTAAAAACTCCAAAAATTTCAGTTATGGTAAAGTAGCCATAACTTCTTCAATTTTCAACCGATTTTGATAAATAACCACTTTAAATCTTTGTTTCAAATTGACATTTAAGCGCAAAAGAAAATCAGATTTTTTAAATGCTACCATCGAGTCTAAAACTTTCGTTGAAACAAAATTTTCTCTAAAAAAATGCGTTTTTTATAATTTTTTTTCTCATAAAGTCACTAATATCAACAATACTGTTAGTCAAACGCAAAAACAGAGTTCAGATGAACGATAGAAAACTTATTCACCATCAATATGCAAAAGAGGGATTTCAAATTACTGTTATGCCGTCCGAGATATTTTAATCTAAGTACAAGAACTTTTTTAATTTTTTCGAAGTTTCATAATTGGAGCATAACTCAAAAACGGTTCTACTGAGATTTTTTGAATTTCATTTTCGGATTTGGCGCCCGATTTCACATTGGAAATGACCTTCAGTTTACTGAGTTCAAAAATGCTGTAAACTAGTGAATTAATTCAATAATTCAAAGACACTTTGGGGCCGTTCAGATATCACGTGGACAGAAAAATTAGATTTTTGACCCCCTCCTCCCCCTCCGTGGACAAGCGTGGACATTTGGCAAACCCCTATCCCCCTCCCCGGATGTCCACGTGGACAGATTTGAAATAGTTTTTTTTTAATATCTATAACTTGACAGTTAGAAAACACCACTTTTTGCTTTTTTGATATTGACATGGCTGAATTAAAAAAAAAACTGAAATTTCTTGATATAAAATAATTTTAAAAATTTTAAATTTCTAATTTATCATATTTATCACTTGTAGCTTCTTATTGTTCAAACTTAAACTGGAAAGCTATGCAATTTTAAGATTTTGATTTAAACATCTTAATATTTATTCACCTTTAGAAAATAATTTGAAAGTAAGTATGTCCACGTGGACATGACCCAAACCCCTACCCCCCTCTCCGTGGACAAGCGTGGACATTTCCATACCCCCCTCCCACCCATAAGTTGTCCACGTGGTATGTGGACGGCCCCTTTATATATCCATATGTTTATTTTTTCTACCGTCAAATCTTAAAAATTAAGTTTTGAAATTATTAAACTTGTTGAAAAACTTATGTTTTCAAAATTTAATTTTTTTATTTACTTTTATTTTTATAATTAATATATGATTGATTCTTTATATGAAAGTCGGCAGTTTGCATTGTCTGAAAAATGTCAAAGTCAACTCAACTGCATTGGCTTTGAGAGACTACTTTTTATCAGATTTATTTTGAAATCCTTTATCCCGACCATTTACTCAACATTTTATGCAAAGAATCTAAAAGCTGTTTTGAAAAAATCTGTTTCTCTAATTTCGTGACGACAAATCTAAAAGAATTTTTTTCCATGTCAACAGCGATCCCTTTGATATTGTTATTAATATTGTCAGAATATTGTACAGAAGGAAAACTACAACCCTTAATCTCAGAAACTAGAAGTCGAAGGTTGGAAGACCCGAAATATTACTTAACTAACGTGCAATTTTCTTAGGAATTCGAATCTGCCGTCACTGGAGACATCTAAGTGAAGCTTTATTTGGCCCTTATCATCCAGAAAAATAAACAGTCATAGCTTTGTGAAACTTAATTTGATCCAAAACAGTTTTTCAGCCGGAAAACTCTCGGGAAGCATTTCTATGCGATGTTTCCTGAAGATTGATGAAATGCTACAGAGGTTACATTAATTACAAATAAACCCACTTCTATGAAAAAGATATTTAAATCAATTAACTTTTCGAAAAAAAAAATCTTATACAAAATTGTATAGCATGAGCATAAATCAGTCAAACGATCTGAAACTTTAGGCGTGGGTGTGTCCATTTTCAAGTTTTAAATTGAGATTCATTATTTTAAAAATCGATCGACTTCCAAGTGAGTCCTAAAACATATGTTTTGTAAAATCGGATCTTCTTCATAGGGATAAAAGGGGGCAAAACAGATCACGTTCTCTAAATTTTTCACCTGTTAATAGCCACTTAAAAATCAAGCATTAAATACCTTTCAGTTCATTCTATGGGATTTTGAAGACATAAAGATTTATGTTGGTAGGACATATAAAGAAAAAGGCTCAACACTGGGCAAATTAGGTTAAATAACACTCCACTCAAATGGCTTCGGGTGAATTAAGAGGTGGATTTGAGTTTCTGAGAAAACTTCACGTGTGATAAATGCTATTCCAGACACTCAAACCGGCGGCTTTGTGTTTTTTTTTGAGGCCGAATTGGAATTGGAAAGTGCATTGGACGGTTTATATGGAAGACCCCCCCCCCCCCCCTCATAAGGGGCCGTCAAAAAATTAGATTGCATTTGAACTAGAAGATCTCAAAATAAGCTTCCGTAACAAATATCAGCCTATTCGACCTCATGGTGACTGATTTTTAAAATGTGCAACCATTGGAAAAAATCGGACAACATTATGCACGACACAAAATTTGCCTGTGCAACTATTGGGCACAGACAAGCTGTTTTAAATGATTTTTTTAAATTTTTATGTCACTTTTTTCAAACACTTGAACTTTTGGGTCTTGTTGACCAATCCTGTATGAGTTCATCGACAAAAAAAATCGAGTGAATTTGGTTAAAATCACTAAAATACAGCATAAACACCAAAATAAAGTGCTTAGCTGTGCAACGATTGGCAAATCACCCTAGAAAGTTTAAATTTTTAAATTATTACTCAAAACTCATAACTCACAACTCATGACTCATAACTCATAACTCACAACTCATAACTCATAACTCATAACTCATTAATCATTATTCATTACTCATTACTCATAACTCATACGTCATACCTCATAACTCATAACTCGTAACACATAACTCATAATTCATAACTCATAACTCATAACTCATAACAACTTATAATTCATAACTCATGAGTGATACATAACTCATAACTCATAGCTCATGACTCATAACTCAATATCTAATAATTTTGAATTCATAACCCAATTTTTCATTCTTCTAATTTGTTCCACAGATTCCAATTTTTAAGTCTCAAAGTGTATGTTCACCACACTTCTCCTTCCACTTTACTTTTTTTTTGCTTATTCACAGAAGAAATGTCGATTGCAATAAATATTGCACTACTGTAATCCATGATCTTCTTTTGACTACCTGTAATTTAAACCTTCATCCTTCTAATGATAAAAAAATATTAGCTTTCCCTTTCATTGTGGCAGGTGCAAATGTGTGAATTATGCATGAAATTGTTTTATTACCTGCAGGCATAATTGGTTGCATCCAGGAAGAGCTAACTCCGTTCTTTCGGAAATTCAATCCCTTTTCCATTCATACAATTCTAACCCATTCATCTTGGTCTTCCAAAATCTCTCTGCGTACCCTCATAAATTCAGAAAAGGGAAGAATTTTTTTAGTACGAAGGTGCGTTCTCTGGCCTTTCAAAACGTTATTTCGTGATTTGGACCGAAATTTGGGATCACAACTTTAAAATGCGTTTTCTGGCCTTTCTAAGCGTTATTTCGTAATTTGGACCGAAATTTGGGATCACAACTTTAAAATGCGTTTTTTGGCCTTTCTAAGCGTTATTTCGTGATTTGGACCGAAATTTGGGATCCCAACTTTAAAATGCGTTTTCTGGCCTTTCTAAGCGTTATTTCGTGATTTGGACCGAAATTTGGGATCCCAACTTTAAAATGCGTTTTCTGGCCATTCTAAGCGTTATTTCGTGATTTGGACCTCAATTTGGGATCACAACTTTAAAATGCGTTTTCTGGCCTTTCTAAGCGTTATTTCGTGATTTGGACCTCAATTTGGGATCACAACTTTAAAATGCGTTTTCTGGCCTTTCTAAGCGTTATTTCGTGATTTGGACCGAAATTTGGGATCACAACTTTAAAATGCGTTTTTTGGCCTTTAGAAGCGTTATTTCGTGATTTGGACCGAAATTTGGGATCCCAACTTTAAAATGCGTTTTCTGGCCTTTCTAAGCGTTATTTCGTGATTTGGACCGAAATTTGGGATCACAACTTTAAAATGCGTTTTCTGGCCATTCTAAGCGTTATTTCGTGATTTGGACCGAAATTTGGAATCCCAACTTTAAAATGCGTTTTCTGGCCTTTCTAAGCGTTATTTCGTGATTTGGACCTCAATTTGGGATCACAACTTTAAAATGCGTTTTCTGGCCTTTCTAAGCGTTATTTCGTGATTTGGACCGAAATTTGGGATCACAACTTTAAAATGCGTTTTTTGGCCTTTAGAAGCGTTATTTCGTGATTTGGACCGAAATTTGGGATCACAACTTTAAAATGCGTTTTCTGGCCTTTCTAAGCGTTATTTCGTGATTTGGACCGAAATTTGGGATCACAACTTTAAAATGCGTTTTTTGGCCTTTAGAAGCGTTATTTCGTGATTTGGACCGAAATTTGGGATCCCAACTTTAAAATGCGTTTTCTGGCCTTTCTAAGCGTTATTTCGTGATTTGGACCGAAATTTGGGATCACAACTTTAAAATGCGTTTTCTGGCCATTCTAAGCGTTATTTCGTGATTTGGACCGAAATTTGGGATCACAACTTTAAAATGCGTTTTCTGGCCTTTCTAAGCGTTATTTCGTGATTTGGACCGAAATTTGGGATCACAACTTTAAAATGCGTTTTTTGGCCTTTAGAAGCGTTATTTCGTGATTTGGACCGAAATTTGGGATCCCAACTTTAAAATGCGTTTTCTGGCCTTTCTAAGCGTTATTTCGTGATTTGGACCGAAATTTGGGATCACAACTTTAAAATGCGTTTTCTGGCCATTCTAAGCGTTATTTCGTGATTTGGACCGAAATTTGGAATCCCAACTTTAAAATGCGTTTTCTGGCCTTTCTAAGCGTTATTTCGTGATTTGGACTTCAATTTGGGATCACAACTTTAAAATGCGTTTTCTGGCCTTTCTAAGCGTTATTTCGTGATTTGGACCGAAATTTGGGATCACAACTTTAAAATGCGTTTTTTGGCCTTTAGAAGCGTTATTTCGTGATTTGGACCGAAATTTGGGATCACAACTTTAAAATGCGTTTTCTAGCCTCTCTAAGCGTTATTTCGTGATTTGGACCGAAATTTGGGATCACAACTTTAAAATGCGTTTTTTGGCCTTTAGAAGCGTTATTTCGTGATTTGGACCGAAATTTGGGATCCCAACTTTAAAATGCGTTTTCTGGCCTTTCTAAGCGTTATTTCGTGATTTGGACCGAAATTTGGGATCACAACTTTAAAATGCGTTTTTTGGCCTTTAGAAGCGTTATTTCGTGATTTGGACCTCAATTTGGAATCACAACTTTAAAATGCGTTTTTTGGCCTTTCTAAGCGTTATTTCGTGATTTGGACCGAAATTTGGGATCCCAACTTTAAAATGCGTTTTCTGGCCTTTCTAAGCGTTATTTCGTGATTTGGACCGAAATTTGGGATCCCAACTTTAAAATGCGTTTTCTGGCCTTTCTAAGCGTTATTTCGTGATTTGGACCTCAATTTGGGATCACAACTTTAAAATGCGTTTTCTGGCCTTTCTAAGCGTTATTTCGTGATTTGGACCTCAATTTGGGATCACAACTTTAAAATGCGTTTTCTGGCCTTTCTAAGCGTTATTTCGTGATTTGGACCGAAATTTGGGATCACAACTTTAAAATGCGTTTTTTGGCCTTTAGAAGCGTTATTTCGTGATTTGGACCGAAATTTGGGATCACAACTTTAAAATGCGTTTTTTGGCCTTTAGAAGCGTTATTTCGTGATTTGGACCGAAATTTGGGATCCCAACTTTAAAATGCGTTTTCTGGCCTTTCTAAGCGTTATTTCGTGATTTGGACCGAAATTTGGGATCACAACTTTAAAATGCGTTTTCTGGCCATTCTAAGCGTTATTTCGTGATTTGGACCGAAATTTGGAATCCCAACTTTAAAATGCGTTTTCTGGCCTTTCTAAGCGTTATTTCGTGATTTGGACCTCAATTTGGGATCACAACTTTAAAATGCGTTTTCTGGCCTTTCTAAGCGTTATTTCGTGATTTGGACCGAAATTTGGGATCACAACTTTAAAATGCGTTTTTTGGCCTTTAGAAGCGTTATTTCGTGATTTGGACCGAAATTTGGGATCCCAACTTTAAAATGCGTTTTCTGGCCTTTCTAAGCGTTATTTCGTGATTTGGACCGAAATTTGGGATCACAACTTTAAAATGCGTTTTCTGGCCATTCTAAGCGTTATTTCGTGATTTGGACCGAAATTTGGGATCACAACTTTAAAATGCGTTTTCTGGCCTTTCTAAGCGTTATTTCGTGATTTGGACCGAAATTTGGGATCACAACTTTAAAATGCGTTTTTTGGCCTTTAGAAGCGTTATTTCGTGATTTGGACCGAAATTTGGGATCCCAACTTTAAAATGCGTTTTCTGGCCTTTCTAAGCGTTATTTCGTGATTTGGACCGAAATTTGGGATCACAACTTTAAAATGCGTTTTCTGGCCATTCTAAGCGTTATTTCGTGATTTGGACCGAAATTTGGAATCCCAACTTTAAAATGCGTTTTCTGGCCTTTCTAAGCGTTATTTCGTGATTTGGACCTCAATTTGGGATCACAACTTTAAAATGCGTTTTCTGGCCTTTCTAAGCGTTATTTCGTGATTTGGACCGAAATTTGGGATCACAACTTTAAAATGCGTTTTCTGGCCTTTCTAAGCGTTATTTCGTGATTTGGACCTCAATTTGGAATCACAACTTTAAAATGCGTTTTCTGGCCTTTCTAAGCGTTATTTCGTGATTTGGACCGAAATTTGGGATCACAACTTTAAAATGCGTTTTTTGGCCTTTAGAAGCGTTATTTCGTGATTTGGACCGAAATTTGGGATCCCAACTTTAAAATGCGTTTTCTGGCCTTTCTAAGCGTTATTTCGTGATTTGGACCGAAATTTGGGATCACAACTTTAAAATGCGTTTTCTGGCCATTCTAAGCGTTATTTCGTGATTTGGACCGAAATTTGGAATCCCAACTTTAAAATGCGTTTTCTGGCCTTTCTAAGCGTTATTTCGTGATTTGGACCTCAATTTGGGATCACAACTTTAAAATGCGTTTTCTGGCCTTTCTAAGCGTTATTTCGTGATTTGGACCGAAATTTGGGATCACAACTTTAAAATGCGTTTTCTGGCCTTTCTAAGCGTTATTTCGTGATTTGGACCTCAATTTGGAATCACAACTTTAAAATGCGTTTTCTGGCCTTTCTAAGCGTTATTTCGTGATTTGGACCGAAATTTGGGATCACAACTTTAAAATGCGTTTTCTGGCCTTTCTAAGCGTTATTTCGTGATTTGGACCGAAATTTGGGATCCCAACTTTAAAATGCGTTTTCTGGCCTTTCTAAGCGTTATTTCGTGATTTGGACCGAAATTTGGGATCACAATTTTAAAATGCGTTTTCTGGCCTTTCTAAGCGTTATTTCGTGATTTGGACCTCAATTTGGAATCACAACTTTAAAATGCGTTTTCTGGCCTTTCTAAGCGTTATTTCGTGATTTGGACCTCAATTTGGAATCACAACTTTAAAATGCGTTTTCTGGCCTTTCTAAGCGTTATTTCGTGATTTGGACCGAAATTTGGGATCACAACTTTAAAATGCGTTTTCTGGCCTTTCTAAGCGTTATTTCGTGATTTGGACCGAAATTTGGGATCCCAACTTTAAAATGCGTTTTCTGGCCTTTCTAAGCGTTATTTCGTGATTTGGACCGAAATTTGGGATCACAATTTTAAAATGCGTTTTCTGGCCTTTCTAAGCGTTATTTCGTGATTTGGACCTCAATTTGGAATCACAACTTTAAAATGCGTTTTCTGGCCTTTCTAAGCGTTATTTCGTGATTTGGACCTCAATTTGGAATCACAACTTTAAAATGCGTTTTCTGGCCTTTCTAAGCGTTATTTCGTGATTTGGACCGAAATTTGGGATCACAACTTTAAAATGCGTTTTCTGGCCTTTCTAAGCGTTATTTCGTGATTTTGACCGAAATTTGGGATCCCAACTTTAAAATGCGTTTTCTGGCCTTTCTAAGCGTTATTTCGTGATTTGGACCGAAATTGGGGATCACAATTTTAAAATGCGTTTTCTGGCCTTTCTAAGCGTTATTTCGTGATTTGGACCTCAATTTGGAATCACAACTTTAAAATGCGTTTTCTGGCCTTTCTAAGCGTTATTTCGTGATTTGGACCTCAATTTGGAATCACAACTTTAAAATGCGTTTTCTGGCCTTTCTAAGAGTTATTTCGTGATTTGGACCGAAATTTGGAATCACAACTTTAAAATGCGTTTTCTGGCCTTTCTAAGCGTTATTTCGTGATTTGGACCTCAATTTGGAATCACAACTTTAAAATGCGTTTTCTGGCCTTTCTAAGCGTTATTTCGTGATTTGGACCGAAATTTGGGATCACAACTTTAAAATGCGTTTTCTGGCCTTTCTAAGCGTTATTTCGTGATTTGGACCGAAATTTGGGATCACAACTTTAAAATGCGTTTTCTGGCCTTTCTAAGCGTTATTTCGTGATTTGGACCGAAATTTGGGATCACAACTTTAAAATGCGTTTTCTGGCCTTTCTAAGCGTTATTTCGTGATTTGGACCGAAATTTGGAATCCCAACTTTAAAATGCGTTTTCTGGCCTTTCTAAGCGTTATTTCGTGATTTGGACCGAAATTTGGGATCCCAACTTTAAAATGCGTTTTCTGGCCTTTCTAAGCGTTATTTCGTGATTTGGACCGAAATTTGGGATCACAACTTTAAAATGCGTTTTCTGGCCTTTCTAAGCGTTATTTCGTGATTTGGACCTCAATTTGGAATCACAACTTTAAAATGCGTTTTCTGGCCTTTCTAAGCGTTATTTCGTGATTTGGACCGAAATTTGGGATCACAACTTTAAAATGCGTTTTCTGGCCTTTCTAAGCGTTATTTCGTGATTTGGACCGAAATTTGGAATCCCAACTTTAAAATGCGTTTTCTGGCCTTTCTAAGCGTTATTTCGTGATTTGGACCGAAATTTGGGATCCCAACTTTAAAATGCGTTTTCTGGCCTTTCTAAGAGTTATTTCGTGATTTGGACCTCAATTTGGAATCACAACTTTAAAATGCGTTTTCTGGCCTTTCTAAGCGTTATTTCGTGATTTGGACCGAAATTTGGAATCACAACTTTAAAATGCGTTTTCTGGCCTTTCTAAGCGTAATTTCGTGATTTGGACCTCAATTTGGAATCACAACTTTAAAATGCGTTTTCTGGCCTTTCTAAGCGTTATTTCGTGATTTGGACCGAAATTTGGGATCACAACTTTAAAATGCGTTTTCTGGCCTTTCTAAGCGTTATTTCGTGATTTGGACCTCAATTTGGAATCACAACTTTAAAATGCGTTTTCTGGCCTTTCTAAGCGTTATTTCGTGATTTGGACCTCAATTTGGAATCACAACTTTAAAATGCGTTTTCTGGCCTTTCTAAGCGTTATTTCGTGATTTGGACCGAAATTTGGGATCACAACTTTAAAATGCGTTTTCTGGCCTTTCTAAGCGTTATTTCGTGATTTGGACCGAAATTTGGGATCACAACTTTAAAATGCGTTTTCTGGCCTTTCTAAGCGTTATTTCGTGATTTGGACCGAAATTTGGAATCCCAACTTTAAAATGCGTTTTCTGGCCTTTCTAAGCGTTATTTCGTGATTTGGACCGAAATTTGGGATCCCAACTTTAAAATGCGTTTTCTGGCCTTTCTAAGCGTTATTTCGTGATTTGGACCGAAATTTGGGATCACAACTTTAAAATGCGTTTTCTGGCCTTTCTAAGCGTTATTTCGTGATTTGGACCTCAATTTGGAATCACAACTTTAAAATGCGTTTTCTGGCCTTTCTAAGCGTTATTTCGTGATTTGGACCGAAATTTGGGATCCCAACTTTAAAATGCGTTTTCTGGCCTTTCTAAGCGTTATTTCGTGATTTGGACCGAAATTTGGAATCACAACTTTAAAATGCGTTTTCTGGCCTTTCTAAGCGTTATTTCGTGATGTGGACCGAAATTTGGGATCACAACTTTAAAATGCGTTTTCTGGCCTTTCTAAGCGTTATTTCGTGATTTGGACCTCAATTTGGAATCACAACTTTAAAATGCGTTTTCTGGCCTTTCTAAGCGTTATTTCGTGATTTGGACCGAAATTTGGGATCACAACTTTAAAATGCGTTTTCTGGCCTTTCTAAGCGTTATTTCGTGATTTGGACCGAAATTTGGAATCACAACTTTAAAATGCGTTTTCTGGCCTTTCTAAGCGTTATTTCGTGATTTGGACCTCAATTTGGGATCCCAACTTTAAAATGCGTTTTCTGGCCTTTCTAAGCGTTATTTCGTGATTTGGACCGAAATTTGTGATCACAACTTTAAAATGCGTTTTCTGGCCTTTCTAAGCGTTATTTCGTGATTTGGACCTCAATTTGGAATCACAACTTTAAAATGCGTTTTCTGGCCTTTCTAAGCGTTATTTCGTGATTTGGACCTCAATTTGGGATCCCAACTTTAAAATGCGTTTTCTGGCCTTTCTAAGCGTTATTTCGTGATTTGGACCGAAATTTGGGATCCCAACTTTAAAATGCGTTTTCTGGCCTTTCTAAGCGTTATTTCGTGATTTGGACCTCAATTTGGGATCCCAACTTTAAAATGCGTTTTCTGGCCTTTCTAAGCGTTATTTCGTGATTTGGACCGAAATTTGGGATCACAACTTTAAAATGCGTTTTTTGGCCTTTAGAAGCGTTATTTCGTGATTTGGACCGAAATTTGGGATCCCAACTTTAAAATGCGTTTTCTGGCCTTTCTAAGCGTTATTTCGTGATTTGGACCTCAATTTGGAATCCCAACTTTAAAATGCGTTTTCTGGCCTTTCTAAGCGTTATTTCGTGATTTGGACCGAAATTTGGGATCCCAACTTTAAAATGCGTTTTCTGGCCTTTCTAAGCGTTATTTCGTGATTTGGACCGAAATTTGGAATCACAACTTTAAAATGCGTTTTCTGGCCTTTCTAAGCGTTATTTCGTGATTTGGACCTCAATTTGGGATCCCAACTTTAAAATGCGTTTTCTGGCCTTTCTAAGCGTTATTTCGTGATTTGGACCGAAATTTGGGATCACAACTTTAAAATGCGTTTTCTGGCCTTTCTAAGCGTTATTTCGTGATTTGGACCTCAATTTGGAATCACAACTTTAAAATGTGTTTTCTGGCCTTTCTAAGCGTTATTTCGTGATTTGGACCGAAATTTGGGATCCCAACTTTAAAATGCGTTTTCTGGCCTTTCTAAGCGTTATTTCGTGATTTGGACCGAAATTTGGAATCACAACTTTAAAATGCGTTTTCTGGCCTTTCTAAGCGTTATTTCGTGATTTGGACCTCAATTTGGGATCCCAACTTTAAAATGCGTTTTCTGGCCTTTCTAAGCGTTATTTCGTGATTTGGACCGAAATTTGGGATCACAACTTTAAAATGCGTTTTCTGGCCTTTCTAAGCGTTATTTCGTGATTTGGACCTCAATTTGGAATCACAACTTTAAAATGCGTTTTCTGGCCTTTCTAAGCGTTATTTCGTGATTTGGACCTCAATTTGGGATCCCAACTTTAAAATGCGTTTTCTGGCCTTTCTAAGCGTTATTTCGTGATTTGGACCGAAATTTGGGATCACAACTTTAAAATGCGTTTTCTGGCCTTTCTAAGCGTTATTTCGTGATTTGGACCTCAATTTGGGATCACAACTTTAAAATGCGATTTCTGGCCTTTCTAAGCGTTATTTCGTGATTTGGACCTCAATTTGGGATCCCAACTTTAAAATGCGTTTTCTGGCCTTTCTAAGCGTTATTTCGTGATTTGGACCTCAATTTGGGATCCCAACTTTAAAATGCGTTTTCTGGCCTTTCTAAGCGTTATTTCGTGATTTGGACCGAAATTTGGGATCACAACTTTAAAATGCGTTTTTTGGCCTTTAGAAGCGTTATTTCGTGATTTGGACCGAAATTTGGGATCCCAACTTTAAAATGCGTTTTCTGGCCTTTCTAAGCGTTATTTCGTGATTTGGACCTCAATTTGGGATCCCAACTTTAAAATGCGTTTTCTGGCCTTTCTAAGCGTTATTTCGTGATTTGGACCGAAATTTGGGATCACAACTTTAAAATGCGTTTTCTGGCCTTTCTAAGCGTTATTTCGTGATTTGGACCTCAATTTGGGATCCCAACTTTAAAATGCATTTTCTGGCCTTTCTAAGCGTTATTTCGTGATTTGGATCTCAATTTGGGATCACAACTTTAAAATGCGTTTTCTGGCCTTTCTAAGCGTTATTTCGTGATTTGGACCGAAATTTGGGATCACAACTTTAAAATGCGTTTTCTGGCCTTTCTAAGCGTTATTTCGTGATTTGGACCTCAATTTGGGATCCCAACTTTAAAATGCGTTTTCTGGCCTTTCTAAGCGTTATTTCGTGATTTGGACCTCAATTTGGGATCCCAACTTTAAAATGCATTTTCTGGCCTTTCTAAGCGTTATTTCGTGATTTGGATCTCAATTTGGGATCACAACTTTAAAATGCGTTTTCTGGCCTTTGTAAGCGTTATTTCGTGATTTGGACCGAAATTTGGGATCACAACTTTAAAATGCGTTTTTTGGCCTTTAGAAGCGTTATTTCGTGATTTGGACCGAAATTTGGGATCACAACTTTAAAATGCGTTTTCTGGCCTTTCTTAGCGTTATTTCGTGATTTGGACCGAAATTTGGGATCACAACTTTAAAATGCGTTTTCTGGCCTTTCTAAGCGTTATATCGTGATTTGGACCTCAATTTGGGATCACAACTTTAAAATGCGTTTTCTGGCCTTTCTAAGCGTTATTTCGTGATTTGGACCGAAATTTGGGATCACAACTTTAAAATGCGTTTTCTGGCCTTTCTAAGCGTTATTTCGTGATTTGGACCGAAATTTGGGATCCCAACTTTAAAATGCGTTTTCTGGCCTTTCTAAGCGTTATTTCGTGATTTGGACCTCAATTTGGGATTCCAACTTTAAAATGCGTTTTCTGGCCTTTCTAAGCGTTATTTCGTGATTTGGACCGAAATTTGGGATCACAACTTTAAAATGCGTTTTTTGGCCTTTAGAAGCGTTATTTCGTGATTTGGACCGAAATTTGGGATCACAACTTTAAAATGCGTTTTCTGGCCTTTCTTAGCGTTATTTCGTGATTTGGACCTCAATTTGGGATCACAACTTTAAAATGCGTTTTCTGGCCTTTCTAAGCGTTATTTCGTGATTTGGACCGAAATTTGGGATCCCAACTTTAAAATGCGTTTTCTGGCCTTTCTAAGCGTTATTTCGTGATTTGGACCGAAATTTGGGATCCCAACTTTAAAATGCGTTTTCTGGCCTTTCTAAGCGTTATTTCGTGATTTGGACCTCAATTTGGGATCCCAACTTTAAAATGCGTTTTCTGGCCTTTCTAAGCGTTATTTCGTGATTTGGACCGAAATTTGGGATCACAACTTTAAAATGCGTTTTCTGGCCTTTCTAAGCGTTATTTCGTGATTTGGACCTCAATTTGGGATCACAACTTTAAAATGCGTTTTTTGGCCTTTAGAAGCGTTATTTCGTGATTTGGACCGAAATTTGGGATCACAACTTTAAAATGCGTTTTCTGGCCTTTCTAAGCGTTATTTCGTGATTTGGACCTCAATTTGGGATCCCAACTTTAAAATGCGTTTTCTGGCCTTTCTAAGCGTTATTTCGTGATTTGGACCGAAATTTGGGATCCCAACTTTAAAATGCGTTTTCTGGCCTTTCTAAGCGTTATTTCGTGATTTGGACCGAAATTTGGGATCACAACTTTAAAATGCGTTTTCTGGCCTTTCTAAGCGTTATTTCGTGATTTGGACCGAAATTTGGGATCACAACTTTAAAATGCGTTTTCTGGCCTTTCTAAGCGTTATTTCGTGATTTGGACCTCAATTTGGGATCCCAACTTTAAAATGCGTTTTCTGGCCTTTCTAAGCGTTATTTCGTGATTTGGACCGAAATTTGGGATCACAACTTTAAAATGCGTTTTCTGGCCTTTCTAAGCGTTATTTCGTGATTTGGACCTCAATTTGGGATCCCAACTTTAAAATGCGTTTTCTGGCCTTTCTAAGCGTTATTTCGTGATTTGGACCGAAATTTGGGATCACAACTTTAAAATGCGTTTTCTGGCCTTTGTAAGCGTTATTTCGTGATTTGGACCGAAATTTGGGATCACAACTTTAAAATGCGTTTTTTGGCCTTTAGAAGCGTTATTTCGTGATTTGGACCGAAATTTGGGATCACAACTTTAAAATGCGTTTTCTGGCCTTTCTTAGCGTTATTTCGTGATTTGGACCGAAATTTGGGATCACAACTTTAAAATGCGTTTTCTGGCCTTTCTAAGCGTTATATCGTGATTTGGACCTCAATTTGGGATCACAACTTTAAAATGCGTTTTCTGGCCTTTCTAAGCGTTATTTCGTGATTTGGACCGAAATTTGGGATCACAACTTTAAAATGCGTTTTCTGGCCTTTCTAAGCGTTATTTCGTGATTTGGACCTCAATTTGGGATCCCAACTTTAAAATGCGTTTTCTGGCCTTTCTAAGCGTTATTTCGTGATTTGGACCGAAATTTGGGATCACAACTTTAAAATGCGTTTTCTGGCCTTTCTAAGCGTTATTTCGTGATTTGGACCTCAATTTGGGATCACAACTTTAAAATGCGTTTTCTGGCCTTTCTAAGCGTTATTTCGTGATTTGGACCTCAATTTGGGATCCCAACTTTAAAATGCGTTTTCTGGCCTTTCTAAGCGTTATTTCGTGATTTGGACCGAAATTTGGGATCCCAACTTTAAAATGCGTTTTCTGGCCTTTCTAAGCGTTATTTCGTGATTTGGACCGAAATTTGGGATCACAACTTTAAAATGCGTTTTCTGGCCTTTCTAAGCGTTATTTCGTGATTTGGACCGAAATTTGGGATCACAACTTTAAAATGCGTTTTCTGGCCTTTCTAGGCGTTATTTCGTGATTTGGACCTCAATTTGGGATCCCAACTTTAAAATGCGTTTTCTGGCCTTTCTAAGCGTTATTTCGTGATTTGGACCTCAATTTGGGATCCCAACTTTAAAATGCGTTTTCTGGCCTTTCTAAGCGTTATTTCGTGATTTGGACCGAAATTTGGGATCACAACTTTAAAATGCGTTTTCTGGCCTTTGTAAGCGTTATTTCGTGATTTGGACCGAAATTTGGGATCACAACTTTAAAATGCGTTTTTTGGCCTTTAGAAGCGTTATTTCGTGATTTGGACCGAAATTTGGGATCACAACTTTAAAATGCGTTTTCTGGCCTTTCTTAGCGTTATTTCGTGATTTGGACCGAAATTTGGGATCACAACTTTAAAATGCGTTTTCTGGCCTTTCTAAGCGTTATATCGTGATTTGGACCTCAATTTGGGATCACAACTTTAAAATGCGTTTTCTGGCCTTTCTAAGCGTTATTTCGTGATTTGGACCGAAATTTGGGATCACAACTTTAAAATGCGTTTTCTGGCCTTTCTAAGCGTTATTTCGTGATTTGGACCTCAATTTGGGATCCCAACTTTAAAATGCGTTTTCTGGCCTTTCTAAGCGTTATTTCGTGATTTGGACCGAAATTTGGGATCACAACTTTAAAATGCGTTTTCTGGCCTTTCTAAGCGTTATTTCGTGATTTGGACCTCAATTTGGGATCACAACTTTAAAATGCGTTTTCTGGCCTTTCTAAGCGTTATTTCGTGATTTGGACCTCAATTTGGGATCCCAACTTTAAAATGCGTTTTCTGGCCTTTCTAAGCGTTATTTCGTGATTTGGACCGAAATTTGGGATCCCAACTTTAAAATGCGTTTTCTGGCCTTTCTAAGCGTTATTTCGTGATTTGGACCTCAATTTGGGATCACAACTTTAAAATGCGTTTTCTGGCCTTTCTAAGCGTTATTTCGTGATTTGGACCTCAATTTGGGATCCCAACTTTAAAATGCGTTTTCTGGCCTTTCTAAGCGTTATTTCGTGATTTGGACCGAAATTTGGGATCCCAACTTTAAAATGCGTTTTCTGGCCTTTCTAAGCGTTATTTCGTGATTTGGACCGAAATTTGGGATCACAACTTTAAAATGCGTTTTCTGGCCTTTCTAAGCGTTATTTCGTGATTTGGACCGAAATTTGGGATCACAACTTTAAAATGCGTTTTCTGGCCTTTCTAGGCGTTATTTCGTGATTTGGACCTCAATTTGGGATCCCAACTTTAAAATGCGTTTTCTGGCCTTTCTAAGCGTTATTTCGTGATTTGGACCTCAATTTGGGATCACAACTTTAAAATGCGTTTTTTGGCCTTTAGAAGCGTTATTTCGTGATTTGGACCGAAATTTGGGATCCCAACTTTAAAATGCGTTTTCTGGCCTTTCTAAGCGTTATTTCGTGATTTGGACCTCAATTTGGAATCCCAACTTTAAAATGCGTTTTCTGGCCTTTCTAAGCGTTATTTCGTGATTTGGACGTCAATTTGGGATCCCAACTTTAAAATGCGTTTTCTGGCCTTTCTAAGCGTTATTTCGTGATTTGGACCGAAATTTGGAATCACAACTTTAAAATGCGTTTTCTGGCCTTTCTAAGCGTTATTTCGTGATTTGGACCTCAATTTGGGATCCCAACTTTAAAATGCGTTTTCTGGCCTTTCTAAGCGTTATTTCGTGATTTGGACCGAAATTTGGGATCACAACTTTAAAATGCGTTTTCTGGCCTTTCTAAGCGTTATTTCGTGATTTGGACCTCAATTTGGAATCACAACTTTAAAATGCGTTTTCTGGCCTTTCTAAGCGTTATTTCGTGATTTGGACCGAAATTTGGGATCCCAACTTTAAAATGCGTTTTCTGGCCTTTCTAAGCGTTATTTCGTGATTTGGACCGAAATTTGGAATCACAACTTTAAAATGCGTTTTCTGGCCTTTCTAAGCGTTATTTCGTGATTTGGACCTCAATTTGGGATCCCAACTTTAAAATGCGTTTTCTGGCCTTTCTAAGCGTTATTTCGTGATTTGGACCGAAATTTGGGATCACAACTTTAAAATGCGTTTTCTGGCCTTTCTAAGCGTTATTTCGTGATTTGGACCTCAATTTGGAATCACAACTTTAAAATGCGTTTTCTGGCCTTTCTAAGCGTTATTTCGTGATTTGGACCTCAATTTGGGATCCCAACTTTAAAATGCGTTTTCTGGCCTTTCTAAGCGTTATTTCGTGATTTGGACCGAAATTTGGGATCACAACTTTAAAATGCGTTTTCTGGCCTTTCTAAGCGTTATTTCGTGATTTGGACCTCAATTTGGGATCACAACTTTAAAATGCGATTTCTGGCCTTTCTAAGCGTTATTTCGTGATTTGGACCTCAATTTGGGATCCCAACTTTAAAATGCGTTTTCTGGCCTTTCTAAGCGTTATTTCGTGATTTGGACCTCAATTTGGGATCCCAACTTTAAAATGCGTTTTCTGGCCTTTCTAAGCGTTATTTCGTGATTTGGACCGAAATTTGGGATCACAACTTTAAAATGCGTTTTTTGGCCTTTAGAAGCGTTATTTCGTGATTTGGACCGAAATTTGGGATCCCAACTTTAAAATGCGTTTTCTGGCCTTTCTAAGCGTTATTTCGTGATTTGGACCTCAATTTGGGATCCCAACTTTAAAATGCGTTTTCTGGCCTTTCTAAGCGTTATTTCGTGATTTGGACCGAAATTTGGGATCACAACTTTAAAATGCGTTTTCTGGCCTTTCTAAGCGTTATTTCGTGATTTGGACCTCAATTTGGGATCCCAACTTTAAAATGCGTTTTCTGGCCTTTCTAAGCGTTATATCGTGATTTGGACCTCAATTTGGGATCCCAACTTTAAAATGCATTTTCTGGCCTTTCTAAGCGTTATTTCGTGATTTGGATCTCAATTTGGGATCACAACTTTAAAATGCGTTTTCTGGCCTTTCTAAGCGTTATTTCGTGATTTGGACCGAAATTTGGGATCACAACTTTAAAATGCGTTTTCTGGCCTTTGTAAGCGTTATTTCGTGATTTGGACCGAAATTTGGGATCACAACTTTAAAATGCGTTTTTTGGCCTTTAGAAGCGTTATTTCGTGATTTGGACCGAAATTTGGGATCACAACTTTAAAATGCGTTTTCTGGCCTTTCTTAGCGTTATTTCGTGATTTGGACCGAAATTTGGGATCACAACTTTAAAATGCGTTTTCTGGCCTTTCTAAGCGTTATATCGTGATTTGGACCTCAATTTGGGATCACAACTTTAAAATGCGTTTTCTGGCCTTTCTAAGCGTTATTTCGTGATTTGGACCGAAATTTGGGATCACAACTTTAAAATGCGTTTTCTGGCCTTTCTAAGCGTTATTTCGTGATTTGGACCGAAATTTGGGATCCCAACTTTAAAATGCGTTTTCTGGCCTTTCTAAGCGTTATTTCGTGATTTGGACCTCAATTTGGGATTCCAACTTTAAAATGCGTTTTCTGGCCTTTCTAAGCGTTATTTCGTGATTTGGACCGAAATTTGGGATCACAACTTTAAAATGCGTTTTTTGGCCTTTAGAAGCGTTATTTCGTGATTTGGACCGAAATTTGGGATCACAACTTTAAAATGCGTTTTCTGGCCTTTCTTAGCGTTATTTCGTGATTTGGACCTCAATTTGGGATCACAACTTTAAAATGCGTTTTCTGGCCTTTCTAAGCGTTATTTCGTGATTTGGACCGAAATTTGGGATCCCAACTTTAAAATGCGTTTTCTGGCCTTTCTAAGCGTTATTTCGTGATTTGGACCGAAATTTGGGATCCCAACTTTAAAATGCGTTTTCTGGCCTTTCTAAGCGTTATTTCGTGATTTGGACCTCAATTTGGGATCCCAACTTTAAAATGCGTTTTCTGGCCTTTCTAAGCGTTATTTCGTGATTTGGACCGAAATTTGGGATCACAACTTTAAAATGCGTTTTCTGGCCTTTCTAAGCGTTATTTCGTGATTTGGACCTCAATTTGGGATCACAACTTTAAAATGCGTTTTTTGGCCTTTAGAAGCGTTATTTCGTGATTTGGACCGAAATTTGGGATCACAACTTTAAAATGCGTTTTCTGGCCTTTCTAAGCGTTATTTCGTGATTTGGACCTCAATTTGGGATCACAACTTTAAAATGCGTTTTCTGGCCTTTCTAAGCGTTATTTCGTGATTTGGACCTCAATTTGGGATCACAACTTTAAAATGCGTTTTCTGGCCTTTCTAAGCGTTATTTCGTGATTTGGACCGAAATTTGGGATCACAACTTTAAAATGCGTTTTCTGGCCTTTCTAAGCGTTATTTCGTGATTTGGACCTCAATTTGGGATCACAACTTTAAAATGCGTTTTCTGGCCTTTCTAAGCGTTATTTCGTGATTTGGACCTCAATTTGGGATCCCAACTTTAAAATGCGTTTTCTGGCCTTTCTAAGCGTTATTTCGTGATTTGGACCGAAATTTGGGATCACAACTTTAAAATGCGTTTTCTGGCCTTTCTAAGCGTTATTTCGTGATTTGGACCGAAATTTGGGATCACAACTTTAAAATGCGTTTTCTGGCCTTTCTAAGCGTTATTTCGTGATTTGGACCTCAATTTGGGATCCCAACTTTAAAATGCGTTTTCTGGCCTTTCTAAGCGTTATTTCGTGATTTGGACCGAAATTTGGGATCACAACTTTAAAATGCGTTTTCTGGCCTTTCTAAGCGTTATTTCGTGATTTGGACCTCAATTTGGGATCCCAACTTTAAAATGCGTTTTCTGGCCTTTCTAAGCGTTATTTCGTGATTTGGACCGAAATTTGGGATCACAACTTTAAAATGCGTTTTCTGGCCTTTGTAAGCGTTATTTCGTGATTTGGACCGAAATTTGGGATCACAACTTTAAAATGCGTTTTTTGGCCTTTAGAAGCGTTATTTCGTGATTTGGACCGAAATTTGGGATCACAACTTTAAAATGCGTTTTCTGGCCTTTCTTAGCGTTATTTCGTGATTTGGACCGAAATTTGGGATCACAACTTTAAAATGCGTTTTCTGGCCTTTCTAAGCGTTATATCGTGATTTGGACCTCAATTTGGGATCACAACTTTAAAATGCGTTTTCTGGCCTTTCTAAGCGTTATTTCGTGATTTGGACCGAAATTTGGGATCACAACTTTAAAATGCGTTTTCTGGCCTTTCTAAGCGTTATTTCGTGATTTGGACCTCAATTTGGGATCCCAACTTTAAAATGCGTTTTCTGGCCTTTCTAAGCGTTATTTCGTGATTTGGACCGAAATTTGGGATCACAACTTTAAAATGCGTTTTCTGGCCTTTCTAAGCGTTATTTCGTGATTTGGACCTCAATTTGGGATCACAACTTTAAAATGCGTTTTCTGGCCTTTCTAAGCGTTATTTCGTGATTTGGACCTCAATTTGGGATCCCAACTTTAAAATGCGTTTTCTGGCCTTTCTAAGCGTTATTTCGTGATTTGGACCGAAATTTGGGATCCCAACTTTAAAATGCGTTTTCTGGCCTTTCTAAGCGTTATTTCGTGATTTGGACCGAAATTTGGGATCACAACTTTAAAATGCGTTTTCTGGCCTTTCTAAGCGTTATTTCGTGATTTGGACCGAAATTTGGGATCACAACTTTAAAATGCGTTTTCTGGCCTTTCTAGGCGTTATTTCGTGATTTGGACCTCAATTTGGGATCCCAACTTTAAAATGCGTTTTCTGGCCTTTCTAAGCGTTATTTCGTGATTTGGACCTCAATTTGGGATCCCAACTTTAAAATGCGTTTTCTGGCCTTTCTAAGCGTTATTTCGTGATTTGGACCGAAATTTGGGATCACAACTTTAAAATGCGTTTTCTGGCCTTTGTAAGCGTTATTTCGTGATTTGGACCGAAATTTGGGATCACAACTTTAAAATGCGTTTTTTGGCCTTTAGAAGCGTTATTTCGTGATTTGGACCGAAATTTGGGATCACAACTTTAAAATGCGTTTTCTGGCCTTTCTTAGCGTTATTTCGTGATTTGGACCGAAATTTGGGATCACAACTTTAAAATGCGTTTTCTGGCCTTTCTAAGCGTTATTTCGTGATTTGGACCGAAATTTGGGATCCCAACTTTAAAATGCGTTTTCTGGCCTTTCTAAGCGTTATTTCGTGATTTGGACCGAAATTTGGGATCACAACTTTAAAATGCGTTTTCTGGCCTTTCTAAGCGTTATTTCGTGATTTGGACCGAAATTTGGGATCACAACTTTAAAATGCGTTTTCTGGCCTTTCTAGGCGTTATTTCGTGATTTGGACCTCAATTTGGGATCCCAACTTTAAAATGCGTTTTCTGGCCTTTCTAAGCGTTATTTCGTGATTTGGACCGAAATTTGGGATCCCAACTTTAAAATGCGTTTTCTGGCCTTTCTAAGCGTTATTTCGTGATTTGGACCGAAATTTGGGATCACAACTTTAAAATGCGTTTTCTGGCCTTTCTAAGCGTTATTTCGTGATTTGGACCGAAATTTGGGATCACAACTTTAAAATGCGTTTTCTGGCCTTTCTAGGCGTTATTTCGTGATTTGGACCTCAATTTGGGATCCCAACTTTAAAATGCGTTTTCTGGCCTTTCTAAGCGTTATTTCGTGATTTGGACCTCAATTTGGGATCCCAACTTTAAAATGCGTTTTCTGGCCTTTCTAAGCGTTATTTCGTGATTTGGACCGAAATTTGGGATCACAACTTTAAAATGCGTTTTCTGGCCTTTGTAAGCGTTATTTCGTGATTTGGACCGAAATTTGGGATCACAACTTTAAAATGCGTTTTTTGGCCTTTAGAAGCGTTATTTCGTGATTTGGACCTCAATTTGGGATCACAACTTTAAAATGCGTTTTCTGGCCTTTCTAAGCGTTATTTCGTGATTTGGACCGAAATTTGGGATCACAACTTTAAAATGCGTTTTCTGGCCTTTCTAAGCGTTATTTCGTGATTTGGACCTCAATTTGGGATCCCAACTTTAAAATGCGTTTTCTGGCCTTTCTAAGCGTTATTTCGTGATTTGGACCGAAATTTGGGATCACAACTTTAAAATGCGTTTTCTGGCCTTTCTAAGCGTTATTTCGTGATTTGGACCTCAATTTGGGATCACAACTTTAAAATGCGTTTTCTGGCCTTTCTAAGCGTTATTTCGTGATTTGGACCTCAATTTGGGATCCCAACTTTAAAATGCGTTTTCTGGCCTTTCTAAGCGTTATTTCGTGATTTGGACCGAAATTTGGGATCCCAACTTTAAAATGCGTTTTCTGGCCTTTCTAAGCGTTATTTCGTGATTTGGACCGAAATTTGGGATCACAACTTTAAAATGCGTTTTCTGGCCTTTCTAAGCGTTATTTCGTGATTTGGACCGAAATTTGGGATCACAACTTTAAAATGCGTTTTCTGGCCTTTCTAAGCGTTATTTCGTGATTTGGACCGAAATTTGGGATCACAACTTTAAAATGCGTTTTCTGGCCTTTCTAAGCGTTATTTCGTGATTTGGACCGAAATTTGGAATCACAACTTTAAAATGCGTTTTCTGGCCATTCTAAGCGTTATTTCGTGATTTGGACCTCAATTTGGGATCCCAACTTTAAAATGCGTTTTCTGGCCTTTCTAAGCGTTATTTCGTGATTTGGACCGAAATTTGGGATCACAACTTTAAAATGCGTTTTCTGGCCTTTCTAAGCGTTATTTCGTGATTTGGACCTCAATTTGGGATCACAACTTTAAAATGCGATTTCTGGCCTTTCTAAGCGTTATTTCGTGATTTGGACCTCAATTTGGGATCCCAGCATTAAAATGCGTTTTCTGGCCTTTCTAAGCGTTATTTCGTGATTTGGACCTCAATTTGGGATCCCAACTTTAAAATGCGTTTTCTGGCCTTTCTAAGCGTTATTTCGTGATTTGGACCGAAATTTGGGATCACAACTTTAAAATGCGTTTTTTGGCCTTTAGAAGCGTTATTTCGTGATTTGGACCGAAATTTGGGATCCCAACTTTAAAATGCGTTTTCTGGCCTTTCTAAGCGTTATTTCGTGATTTGGACCTCAATTTGGGATCCCAACTTTAAAATGCGTTTTCTGGCCTTTCTAAGCGTTATTTCGTGATTTGGACCGAAATTTGGGATCACAACTTTAAAATGCGTTTTCTGGCCTTTCTAAGCGTTATTTCGTGATTTGGACCTCAATTTGGGATCCCAACTTTAAAATGCGTTTTCTGGCCTTTCTAAGCGTTATTTCGTGATTTGGACCGAAATTTGGGATCACAACTTTAAAATGCGTTTTCTGGCCTTTCTAAGCGTTATTTCGTGATTTGGACCTCAATTTGGGATCCCAACTTTAAAATGCGTTTTCTGGCCTTTCTAAGCGTTATTTCGTGATTTGGACCTCAATTTGGGATCCCAACTTTAAAATGCGTTTTCTGGCCTTTCTAAGCGTTATTTCGTGATTTGGACCGAAATTTGGGATCACAACTTTAAAATGCGTTTTCTGGCCTTTCTAAGCGTTATTTCGTGATTTGGACCGAAATTTGGGATCACAACTTTAAAATGCGTTTTCTGGCCTTTGTAAGCGTTATTTCGTGATTTGGACCGAAATTTGGGATCACAACTTTAAAATGCGTTTTTTGGCCTTTAGAAGCGTTATTTCGTGATTTGGACCGAAATTTGGGATCACAACTTTAAAATGCGTTTTCTGGCCTTTCTTAGCGTTATTTCGTGATTTGGACCGAAATTTGGGATCACAACTTTAAAATGCGTTTTCTGGCCTTTCTAAGCGTTATATCGTGATTTGGACCTCAATTTGGGATCACAACTTTAAAATGCGTTTTCTGGCCTTTCTAAGCGTTATTTCGTGATTTGGACCTCAATTTGGGATCCCAACTTTAAAATGCGTTTTCTGGCCTTTCTAAGCGTTATTTCGTGATTTGGACCGAAATTTGGGATCCCAACTTTAAAATGCGTTTTCTGGCCTTTCTAAGCGTTATTTCGTGATTTGGACCTCAATTTGGGATTCCAACTTTAAAATGCGTTTTCTGGCCTTTCTAAGCGTTATTTCGTGATTTGGACCGAAATTTGGGATCACAACTTTAAAATGCGTTTTTTGGCCTTTAGAAGCGTTATTTCGTAATTTGGACCGAAATTTGGGATCACAACTTTAAAATGCGTTTTCTGGCCTTTAAAAGCGTTATTTCGTGATTTGGACCGAAATTTGGGATCACAACTTTAAAATGCGTTTTCTGGCCTTTCTAAGCGTTATATCGTGATTTGGACCTCAATTTGGGATCACAACTTTAAAATGCGTTTTCTGGCCTTTCTAAGCGTTATTTCGTGATTTGGACCGAAATTTGGGATCCCAACTTTAAAATGCGTTTTCTGGCCTTTCTAAGCGTTATTTCGTGATTTGGACCGAAATTTGGGATCCCAACTTTAAAATGCGTTTTCTGGCCTTTCTAAGCGTTATTTCGTGATTTGGACCTCAATTTGGGATCACAACTTTAAAATGCGTTTTCTGGCCTTTCTAAGCGTTATTTCGTGATTTGGACCGAAATTTGGGATCACAACTTTAAAATGCGTTTTCTGGCCTTTCTAAGCGTTATTTCGTGATTTGGACCTCAATTTGGGATCACAACTTTAAAATGCGTTTTTTGGTCTTTAGAAGCGTTATTTCGTGATTTGGACCGAAATTTGGGATCACAACTTTAAAATGCGTTTTCTGGCCTTTCTAAGCGTTATTTCGTGATTTGGACCTCAATTTGGGATCCCAACTTTAAAATGCGTTTTCTGGCCTTTCTAAGCGTTATTTCGTGATTTGGACCTCAATTTGGGATCCCAACTTTAAAATGCGTTTTCTGGCCTTTCTAAGCGTTATTTCGTGATTTGGATCTCAATTTGGGATCACAACTTTAAAATGCGTTTTCTGGCCTTTCTAAGCGTTATTTCGTGATTTGGACCGAAATTTGGGATCACAACTTTAAAATGCGTTTTCTGGCCTTTGTAAGCGTTATTTCGTGATTTGGACCGAAATTTGGGATCACAACTTTAAAATGCGTTTTCTGGCCATTCTAAGCGTTATTTCGGGATTTGGACCGAAATTTGGGATCCCAACTTTAAAATGCGTTTTCTGGCCTTTCTAAGCGTTATTTCGTGATTTGGATCTCAATTTGGGATCACAACTTTAAAATGCGTTTTCTGGCCTTTCTAAGCGTTATTTCGTGATTTGGACCGAAATTTGGGATCACAACTTTAAAATGCGTTTTCTGGCCTTTCTAAGCGTTATTTCGTGATTTGGACCGAAATTTGGGATCACAACTTTAAAATGCGTTTTCTGGCCTTTCTAAGCGTTATTTCGTGATTTGGACCTCAATTTGGGATCCCAACTTTAAAATGCGTTTTCTGGCCTTTCTAAGCGTTATTTCGTGATTTGGACCGAAATTTGGGATCACAACATTAAAATGCGTTTTCTGGCCTTTCTAAGCGTTATTTCGTGATTTGGACCGAAATTTGGGATCACAACTTTAAAATGCGTTTTCTGGCCTTTCTAAGCGTTATTTCGTGATTTGGACCGAAATTTGGGATCACAACTTTAAAATGCGTTTTCTGGCCTTTGTAAGCGTTATTTCGTGATTTGGACCGAAATTTGGGATCCCAACTTTAAAATGCGTTTTCTGGCCTTTCTAAGCGTTATTTCGTGATTTGGACCGAAATTTGGGATCACAACTTTAAAATGCGTTTTCTGGCCATTCTAAGCGTTATTTCGTGATTTGGACCGAAATTTGGGATCCCAACTTTAAAATGCGTTTTCTGGCCTTTCTAAGCGTTATTTCGTGATTTGGACCGAAATTTGGGATCACAACTTTAAAATGCGTTTTCTGGCCTTTCTAAGCGTTATTTCGTGATTTGGACCTCAATTTGGGATCCCAACTTTAAAATGCGTTTTCTGGCCTTTCTAAACGTTATATCGTGATTTGGACCTCAATTTGGGATCACAACTTTAAAATGCGTTTTCTGGCCTTTCTTAGCGTTATTTCGTGATTTGGACCGAAATTTGGGATCACAACTTTAAAATGCGTTTTCTGGCCATTCTAAGCGTTATTTCGTGATTTGGACCGAAATTTGGGATCCCAACTTTAAAATGCGTTTTCTGGCCTTTCTAAGCGTTATTTCGTGATTTGGACCTCAATTTGGGATCACAACTTTAAAATGCGTTTTCTGGCCTTTGTAAGCGTTATTTCGTGATTTGGGATCCCAACTTTAAAATGCGTTTTCTGGCCTTTCTAAGCGTTATTTCGTGATTTGGACCGAAATTTGGGATCACAACTTTAAAATGCGTTTTCTGGCCTTTCTAAGCGTTATATCGTGATTTGGACCTCAATTTGGGATCACAACTTTAAAATGCGTTTTCTGGCCTTTCTAAGCGTTATTTCGTGATTTGGACCTCAATTTGGGATCACAACTTTAAAATGCGTTTTCTGGCCTTTCTAAGCGTTATTTCGTGATTTGGACCGAAATTTGGGATCCCAACTTTAAAATGCGTTTTCTGGCCTTTCTAAGTGTTATTTCGTGATTTGGACCGAAATTTGGGATCCCAACTTTAAAATGCGTTTTCTGGCCTTTCTAAGCGTTATATCGTGATTTGGACCTCAATTTGGGATCACAACTTTAAAATGCGTTTTCTGGCCTTTCTAAGCGTTATTTCGTGATTTGGACCGAAATTTGGGATCCCAACTTTAAAATGCGTTTTCTGGCCTTTCTAAGCGTTATATCGTGATTTGGACCTCAATTTGGGATCACAACTTTGAAATGCGTTTTCTGGCCTTTCTAAGCGTTATTTTGTGATTTGGACCGAAATTTGGGATCCCAACTTTAAAATGCGTTTTCTGGCCTTTCTAAGCGTTATTTCGTGATTTGGACCGAAATTTGGGATCCCAACTTTAAAATGCGTTTTCTGGCCTTTCTAAGCGTTATTTCGTGATTTGGACCGAAATTTGGGATCCCAACTTGAAATGCGTTTTCTGGCCTTTCTAAGCGTTATTTCGTGATTTTGACCTCAATTTGGGATCACAACTTTAAAATGCGTTTTCTGGCCTTTCTAAGCGTTATTTCGTGATGTGGACCGAAATTTGGGATCCCAACATTAAAATGCGTTTTCTGGCCTTTCTAAGCGTTATATCGTGATTTGGACCTCAATTTGGGATCACAACTTTAAAATGCGTTTTCTGGCCTTTCTAAGCGTTATTTCGTGATTTGGACCGAAATTTGGGATCACAACTTTAAAATGCGTTTTCTGGCCTTTCTAAGCGTTATATCGTGATTTGGATCGAAATTTGGGATCACAACTTTAAAATGCGTTTTTTGGCCTTTAGAAGCGTTATTTCGTGATTTGGACCGAAATTTGGGATCACAACTTTAAAATGCGTTTTCTGGCCTTTCTAAGCGTTATTTCGTGATTTGGACCTCAATTTAGGATCACAACTTTAAAATGCGTTTTCTGGCCTTTGTAAGCGTTATTTCGTGATTTGGGATCCCAACTTTAAAATGCGTTTTCTGGCCTTTCTAAGCGTTATTTCGTGATTTGGACCGAAATTTGGGATCACAACTTTAAAATGCGTTTTCTGGCCTTTGTAAGCGTTATTTCGTGATTTGGACCGAAATTTGGGATCCCAACTTTAAAATGCGTTTTCTGGCCTTTCTAAGCGTTATATCGTGATTTGGACCTCAATTTGGGATCACAACTTTAAAATGCGTTTTCTGGCCTTTCTAAGCGTTATTTCGTGATTTGGACCGAAATTTGGGATCACAACTTTAAAATGCGTTTTCTGGCCTTTCTAAGCGTTATTTCGTGATTTGGACCGAAATTTGGGATCCCAAATTTAAAATGCGTTTTCTGGCCTTTCTAAGCGTTATATCGTGATTTGGACCTCAATTTGGGATCACAACTTTAAAATGCGTTTTCTGGCCTTTCTAAGCGTTATTTCGTGATTTGGACCGAAATTTGGGATCACAACTTTAAAATGCGTTTTCTGGCCTTTCTAAGCGTTATTTCGTGATTTGGACCGAAATTTGGGATCCCAACTTTAAAATGCGTTTTCTGGCCTTTCTAAGCGTTATATCGTGATTTGGACCTCAATTTGGGATCACAACTTTAAAATGCGTTTTCTGGCCTTTCTAAGCGTTATTTCGTGATTTGAACCGAAATTTGGGATCACAACTTTAAAATGCGTTTTCTGGCCTTTCTAAGCGTTATATCGTGATTTGGACCTCAATTTGGGATCACAACTTTAAAATGCGTTTTCTGGCCTTTCTAAGCGTTATTTCGTGATTTGGACCGAAATTTGGGATCACAACTTTAAAATGCGTTTTCTGGCCTTTCAAAGCGTTATTTCGTGATTTGGACCGAAATTTGGGATCCCAACTTTAAAATGCGTTTTCTGGCCTTTCTAAGCGTTATTTCGTGATTTGGACCGAAATTTGGGATCACAACTTTAAAATGCGTTTTCTGGCCTTTCTAAGCGTTATATCGTGATTTGGACCTCAATTTGGGATCACAACTTTAAAATGCGTTTTCTGGCCTTTCTAAGCGTTATTTCGTGATGTGGACCGAAATTTGGGATCACAACTTTAAAATGCGTTTTCTGGCCATTCTAAGCGTTATTTCGTGATTTGGACCGAAATTTGGGATCCCAACTTTAAAATGCGTTTTCTGGCCTTTCTAAGCGTTATTTCGTGATTTGGACCTCAATTTGGGATCACAACTTTAAAATGCGTTTTCTGGCCTTTCTAAGCGTTATTTCGTGATTTGGACCGAAATTTGGGATCACAACTTTAAAATGCGTTTTCTGGCCTTTCTAAGCGTTATTTCGTGATTTGGACCGAAATTTGGGATCCCAACTTTAAAATGCGTTTTCTGGCCTTTCTAAGCGTTATATCGTGGTTTGGACCTCAATTTGGGATCACAACTTTAAAATGCGTTTTCTGGCCTTTCTAAGCGTTATTTCGTGATTTGGACCGAAATTTGGGATCACAACTTTAAAATGCGTTTTCTGGCCTTTCTAAGCGTTATTTCGTGATTTGGACCTCAATTTAGGATCCCAACTTTAAAATGCGTTTTCTGGCCTTTCTAAGCGTTATTTCGTGATTTGGACCGAAATTTGGGATCACAACTTTAAAATGCGTTTTCTGGCCTTTCTAAGCGTTATTTCGTGATTTGGACCGAAATTTGGGATCCCAACTTTAAAATGCGTTTTCTGGCCTTTCTAAGCGTTATATCGTGATTTGGACCTCAATTTGGAATCACAACTTTAAAATGCGTTTTCTGGCCTTTCTAAGCGTTATTTCGTGATGTGGACCGAAATTTGGGATCACAACTTTAAAATGCGTTTTCTGGCCATTCTAAGCGTTATTTCGTGATTTGGACCGAAATTTGGGATCCCAACTTTAAAATGCGTTTTCTGGCCTTTCTAAGCGTTATTTCGTGATTTGGACCGAAATTTGGGATCACAACTTTAAAATGCGTTTTCTGGCCTTTGTAAGCGTTATTTCGTGATTTGGACCGAAATTTGGGATCCCAACTTTAAAATGCGTTTTCTGGCCGTTCTAAGCGTTATATCGTGATTTGGACCTCAATTTGGGATCACAACTTTAAAATGCGTTTTCTGGCCTTTCTAAGCGTTATTTCGTGATTTGGACCGAAATTTGGAATCACAACTTTAAAATGCGTTTTCTGGCCTTTCTAAGCGTTATTTCGTGATTTGGACCGAAATTTGGGATCCCAACTTTAAAATGCGTTTTCTGGCCTTTCTAAGCGTTATATCGTGATTTGGACCGAAATTTGGGATCACAACTTTAAAATGCGTTTTCTGGCCTTTCTAAGCGTTATTTCGTGATTTGGACCTCAATTTGGGATCACAACTTTAAAATGCGTTTTCTGGCCTTTCTAAGCGTTATTTCGTGATTTGGACCGAAATTTGGGATCACAACTTTAAAATGCGTTTTCTGGCCTTTCTAAGCGTTATTTCGTGATTTGGACCTCAATTTGGGATCACAACTTTAAAATGCGTTTTCTGGCCTTTCTAAGCGTTATTTCGTGATTTGGACCGAAATTTGGGATCACAACTTTAAAATGCGTTTTCTGGCCTTTGTAAGCGTTATTTCGTGATTTGGACCGAAATTTGGGATCCCAACTTTAAAATGCGTTTTCTGGCCTTTCTAAGCGTTATATCGTGATTTGGACCTCAATTTGGGATCACAACTTTAAAATGCGTTTTCTGGCCTTTCTAAGCGTTATTTCGTGATTTGGACCGAAATTTGGGATCCCAACTTTAAAATGCGTTTTCTGGCCTTTCTAAGCGTTATATCGTGATTTGGACCTCAATTTGGGATCACAACTTTAAAATGCGTTTTCTGGCCTTTCTAAGCGTTATTTCGTGATTTGGACCTCAATTTGGGATCACAACTTTAAAATGCGTTTTCTGGCCTTTCTAAGCGTTATTTCGTGATTTGGACCGAAATTTGGGATCACAACTTTAAAATGCGTTTTCTGGCCTTTCTAAGCGTTATTTCGTGATTTGGACCTCAATTTGGGATCACAACTTTAAAATGCGTTTTCTGGCCTTTCTAAGCGTTATTTCGTGATTTGGACCGAAATTTGGGATCCCAACTTTAAAATGCGTTTTCTGGCCTTTCTAAGCGTTATATCGTGATTTGGACCTCAATTTGGGATCACAACTTTAAAATGCGTTTTCTGGCCTTTCTAAGCGTTATTTCGTGATTTGGACCTCAATTTGGGATCACAACTTTAAAATGCGTTTTCTGGCCTTTCTAAGCGTTATTTCGTGATTTGGACCGAAATTTGGGATCACAACTTTAAAATGCGTTTTCTGGCCTTTGTAAGCGTTATTTCGTGATTTGGACCGAAATTTGGGATCCCAACTTTAAAATGCGTTTTCTGGCCTTTCTAAGCGTTATATCGTGATTTGGACCTCAATTTGGGATCACAACTTTAAAATGCGTTTTCTGGCCTTTCTAAGCGTTATTTCGTGATTTGGACCGAAATTTGGGATCCCAACTTTAAAATGCGTTTTCTGGCCTTTCTAAGCGTTATATCGTGATTTGGACCTCAATTTGGGATCACAACTTTAAAATGCGTTTTCTGGCCTTTCTAAGCGTTATTTCGTGATTTGGACCTCAATTTGGGATCACAACTTTAAAATGCGTTTTCTGGCCTTTCTAAGCGTTATTTCGTGATTTGGACCGAAATTTGGGATCACAACTTTAAAATGCGTTTTCTGGCCTTTGTAAGCGTTATTTCGTGATTTGGACCTCAATTTGGGATCACAACTTTAAAATGCGTTTTCTGGCCTTTGTAAGCGTTATTTCGTGATTTGGACCGAAATTTGGGATCCCAACTTTAAAATGCGTTTTCTGGCCTTTCTAAGCGTTATATCGTGATTTGGACCTCAATTTGGGATCACAACTTTAAAATGCGTTTTCTGGCCTTTCTAAGCGTTATTTCGTGATTTGGACCTCAATTTGGGATCACAACTTTAAAATGCGTTTTCTGGCCTTTCTAAGCGTTATTTCGTGATTTGGACCGAAATTTGGGATCACAACTTTAAAATGCGTTTTCTGGCCTTTGTAAGCGTTATTTCGTGATTTGGACCTCAATTTGGGATCACAACTTTAAAATGCGTTTTCTGGCCTTTCTAAGCGTTATTTCGTGATTTGGACCGAAATTTGGAATCACAACTTTAAAATGCGTTTTCTGGCCTTTCTAAGCGTTATTTCGTGATTTGGACCGAAATTTGGGATCCCAACTTTAAAATGCGTTTTCTGGCCTTTCTAAGCGTTATATCGTGATTTGGACCTCAATTTGGGATCACAACTTTAAAATGCGTTTTCTGGCCTTTCTAAGCGTTATTTCGTGATTTGGACCGAAATTTGGGATCACAACTTTAAAATGCGTTTTCTGGCCTTTGTAAGCGTTATTTCGTGATTTGGACCGAAATTTGGAATCACAACTTTAAAATGCGTTTTCTGGCCTTTCTAAGCGTTATTTCGTGATTTGGACCGAAATTTGGGATCCCAACTTTAAAATGCGTTTTCTGGCCTTTCTAAGCGTTATATCGTGATTTGGACCGAAATTTGGGATCACAACTTTAAAATGCGTTTTCTGGCCTTTCTAAGCGTTATTTCGTGATTTGGACCTCAATTTGGGATCACAACTTTAAAATGCGTTTTCTGGCCTTTCTAAGCGTTATTTCGTGATTTGGACCGAAATTTGGGATCACAACTTTAAAATGCGTTTTCTGGCCTTTCTAAGCGTTATTTCGTGATTTGGACCTCAATTTGGGATCACAACTTTAAAATGCGTTTTCTGGCCTTTCTAAGCGTTATTTCGTGATTTGGACCGAAATTTGGGATCCCAACTTTAAAATGCGTTTTCTGGCCTTTCTAAGCGTTATATCGTGATTTGGACCTCAATTTGGGATCACAACTTTAAAATGCGTTTTCTGGCCTTTCTAAGCGTTATTTCGTGATTTGGACCTCAATTTGGGATCACAACTTTAAAATGCGTTTTCTGGCCTTTCTAAGCGTTATTTCGTGATTTGGACCGAAATTTGGGATCACAACTTTAAAATGCGTTTTCTGGCCTTTGTAAGCGTTATTTCGTGATTTGGACCGAAATTTGGGATCCCAACTTTAAAATGCGTTTTCTGGCCTTTCTAAGCGTTATATCGTGATTTGGACCTCAATTTGGGATCACAACTTTAAAATGCGTTTTCTGGCCTTTCTAAGCGTTATTTCGTGATTTGGACCGAAATTTGGGATCCCAACTTTAAAATGCGTTTTCTGGCCTTTCTAAGCGTTATATCGTGATTTGGACCTCAATTTGGGATCACAACTTTAAAATGCGTTTTCTGGCCTTTCTAAGCGTTATTTCGTGATTTGGACCTCAATTTGGGATCACAACTTTAAAATGCGTTTTCTGGCCTTTCTAAGCGTTATTTCGTGATTTGGACCGAAATTTGGGATCACAACTTTAAAATGCGTTTTCTGGCCTTTGTAAGCGTTATTTCGTGATTTGGACCTCAATTTGGGATCACAACTTTAAAATGCGTTTTCTGGCCTTTGTAAGCGTTATTTCGTGATTTGGACCGAAATTTGGGATCCCAACTTTAAAATGCGTTTTCTGGCCTTTCTAAGCGTTATATCGTGATTTGGACCTCAATTTGGGATCACAACTTTAAAATGCGTTTTCTGGCCTTTCTAAGCGTTATTTCGTGATTTGGACCTCAATTTGGGATCACAACTTTAAAATGCGTTTTCTGGCCTTTCTAAGCGTTATTTCGTGATTTGGACCGAAATTTGGGATCACAACTTTAAAATGCGTTTTCTGGCCTTTGTAAGCGTTATTTCGTGATTTGGACCTCAATTTGGGATCACAACTTTAAAATGCGTTTTCTGGCCTTTCTAAGCGTTATTTCGTGATTTGGACCGAAATTTGGAATCACAACTTTAAAATGCGTTTTCTGGCCTTTCTAAGCGTTATTTCGTGATTTGGACCGAAATTTGGGATCCCAACTTTAAAATGCGTTTTCTGGCCTTTCTAAGCGTTATATCGTGATTTGGACCTCAATTTGGGATCACAACTTTAAAATGCGTTTTCTGGCCTTTCTAAGCGTTATTTCGTGATTTGGACCGAAATTTGGGATCACAACTTTAAAATGCGTTTTCTGGCCTTTGTAAGCGTTATTTCGTGATTTGGACCGAAATTTGGGATCACAACTTTAAAATGCGTTTTCTGGCCTTTCTAAGCGTTATTTCGTGATTTGGACCGAAATTTGGGATCCCAACTTTAAAATGCGTTTTCTGGCCTTTCTAAGCGTTATTTCGTGATTTGGACCGAAATTTGGGATCCCAACTTTAAAATGCGTTTTCTGGCCTTTCTAAGCGTTATATCGTGATTTGGACCGAAATTTGGGATCACAACTTTAAAATGCGTTTTCTGGCCTTTCTAAGCGTTATATCGTGATTTGGACCTCAATTTGGGATCACAACTTTAAAATGCGTTTTCTGGCCTTTCTAAGCGTTATTTCGTGATTTGGACCGAAATTTGGGATCACAACTTTAAAATGCGTTTTCTGGCCTTTGTAAGCGTTATTTCGTGATTTGGACCTCAATTTGGGATCACAACTTTAAAATGCGATTTCTGGCCTTTGTAAGCGTTATTTCGTGATTTGGACCTCAATTTGGGATCACAACTTTAAAATGCGTTTTCTGGCCTTTCTAAGCGTTATTTCGTGATTTGGACCGAAATTTGGGATCACAACTTTAAAATGCGTTTTCTGGCCTTTCTAAGCGTTATTTCGTGATGTGGACCGAAATTTGGGATCACAACTTTAAAATGCGTTTTCTGGCCATTCTAAGCGTTATTTCGTGATTTGGACCGAAATTTGGGATCCCAACTTTAAAATGCGTTTTCTGGCCTTTCTAAGCGTTATTTCGTGATTTGGACCTCAATTTGGGATCACAACTTTAAAAATGCGTTTTCTGGCCTTTCTAAGCGTTATTTCGTGATTTGGACCGAAATTTGGGATCCCAACTTTAAAATGCGTTTTCTGGCCTTTGTAAGCGTTATTTCGTGATTTGGACCGAAATTTGGGATCACAACTTTAAAATGCGTTTTCTGGCCTTTCTAAGCGTTATTTCGTGATTTGGACCGAAATTTGGGATCCCAACTTTAAAATGCGTTTTCTGGCCTTTCTAAGCGTTATATCGTGGTTTGGACCTCAATTTGGGATCACAACTTTAAAATGCGTTTTCTGGCCTTTCTAAGCGTTATTTCGTGATTTGGACCGAAATTTGGGATCACAACTTTAAAATGCGTTTTCTGGCCTTTCTAAGCGTTATTTCGTGATTTGGACCTCAATTTGGGATCCCAACTTTAAAATGCGTTTTCTGGCCTTTCTAAGCGTTATTTCGTGATTTGGACCGAAATTTGGGATCACAACTTTAAAATGCGTTTTCTGGCCTTTCTAAGCGTTATTTCGTGATTTGGACCGAAATTTGGGATCCCAACTTTAAAATGCGTTTTCTGGCCTTTCTAAGCGTTATATCGTGATTTGGACCTCAATTTGGGATCACAACTTTAAAATGCGTTTTCTGGCCTTTCTAAGCGTTATTTCGTGATGTGGACCGAAATTTGGGATCACAACTTTAAAATGCGTTTTCTGGCCTTTGTAAGCGTTATTTCGTGATTTGGACCGAAATTTGGGATCCCAACTTTAAAATGCGTTTTCTGGCCTTTCTAAGCGTTATATCGTGATTTGGACCTCAATTTGGGATCACAACTTTAAAATGCGTTTTCTGGCCTTTCTAAGCGTTATTTCGTGATTTGGACCTCAATTTGGGATCACAACTTTAAAATGCGTTTTCTGGCCTTTCTAAGCGTTATATCGTGATTTGGACCTCAATTTGGGATCACAACTTTAAAATGCGTTTTCTGGCCTTTCTAAGCGTTATTTCGTGATTTGGACCTCAATTTCGGATCACAACTTTAAAATGCGTTTTCTGGCCTTTCTAAGCGTGATATCGTGATTTGGACCTCAATTTGGGATCCCAACTTTAAAATGCGTTTTCTGGCCTTTCTAAGCGTTATTTCGTGATTTGGACCTCAATTTGGGATCACAACTTTAAAATGCGTTTTCTGGCCTTTCTAAGCGTTATTTCGTGATTTGGACCGAAATTTGGGATCACAACTTTAAAATGCGTTTTCTGGCCTTTGTAAGCGTTATTTCGTGATTTGGACCTCAATTTGGGATCACAACTTTAAAATGCGTTTTCTGGCCTTTCTAAGCGTTATTTCGTGATTTGGACCGAAATTTGGGATCACAACTTTAAAATGCGTTTTCTGGCCTTTGTAAGCGTTATTTCGTGATTTGGACCGAAATTTGGGATCACAACTTTAAAATGCGTTTTCTGGCCTTTCTAAGCGTTATTTCGTGATTTGGACCTCAATTTGGGATCACAACTTTAAAATGCGTTTTCTGGCCTTTCTAAGCGTTATATCGTGATTTGGACCTCAATTTGGGATCACAACTTTAAAATGCGTTTTCTGGCCTTTCTTAGCGTTATTTCGTGATTTGGACCGAAATTTGGAATCACAACTTTAAAATGCGTTTTCTGGCCTTTCTAAGCGTTATTTCGTGATTTGGACCGAAATTTGGGATCCCAACTTTAAAATGCGTTTTCTGGCCTTTCTAAGCGTTATTTCGTGATTTGGACCGAAATTTGGGATCACAACTTTAAAATGCGTTTTCTGGCCTTTCTAAGCGTTATTTCGTGATTTGGACCGAAATTTGGGATCACAACTTTAAAATGCGTTTTCTGGCCTTTGTAAGCGTTATTTCGTGATTTGGACCTCAATTTGGGATCACAACTTTAAAATGCGTTTTCTGGCCTTTGTAAGCGTTATTTCGTGATTTGGACCGAAATTTGGGATCCCAACTTTAAAATGCGTTTTCTGGCCTTTCTAAGCGTTATATCGTGATTTGGACCTCAATTTGGGATCACAACTTTAAAATGCGTTTTCTGGCCTTTCTAAGCGTTATTTCGTGATTTGGACCGAAATTTGGGATCCCAACTTTAAAATGCGTTTTCTGGCCTTTCTAAGCGTTATATCGTGATTTGGACCTCAATTTGGGATCACAACTTTAAAATGCGTTTTCTGGCCTTTCTAAGCGTTATTTCGTGATTTGGACCTCAATTTGGGATCACAACTTTAAAATGCGTTTTCTGGCCTTTCTAAGCGTTATTTCGTGATTTGGACCGAAATTTGGGATCACAACTTTAAAATGCGTTTTCTGGCCTTTGTAAGCGTTATTTCGTGATTTGGACCTCAATTTGGGATCACAACTTTAAAATGCGTTTTCTGGCCTTTGTAAGCGTTATTTCGTGATTTGGACCTCAATTTGGGATCACAACTTTAAAATGCGTTTTCTGGCCTTTGTAAGCGTTATTTCGTGATTTGGACCGAAATTTGGGATCCCAACTTTAAAATGCGTTTTCTGGCCTTTCTAAGCGTTATATCGTGATTTGGACCTCAATTTGGGATCACAACTTTAAAATGCGTTTTCTGGCCTTTCTAAGCGTTATTTCGTGATTTGGACCGAAATTTGGGATCCCAACTTTAAAATGCGTTTTCTGGCCTTTCTAAGCGTTATATCGTGATTTGGACCTCAATTTGGGATCACAACTTTAAAATGCGTTTTCTGGCCTTTCTAAGCGTTATTTCGTGATTTGGACCTCAATTTGGGATCACAACTTTAAAATGCGTTTTCTGGCCTTTCTAAGCGTTATTTCGTGATTTGGACCGAAATTTGGGATCCCAACTTTAAAATGCGTTTTCTGGCCTTTCTAAGCGTTATATCGTGATTTGGACCTCAATTTGGGATCACAACTTTAAAATGCGTTTTCTGGCCTTTCTAAGCGTTATTTCGTGATTTGGACCGAAATTTGGAATCACAACTTTAAAATGCGTTTTCTGGCCTTTCTAAGCGTTATTTCGTGATTTGGACCGAAATTTGGGATCCCAACTTTAAAATGCGTTTTCTGGCCTTTCTAAGCGTTATATCGTGATTTGGACCTCAATTTGGGATCACAACTTTAAAATGCGTTTTCTGGCCTTTCTAAGCGTTATTTCGTGATTTGGACCGAAATTTGGGATCACAACTTTAAAATGCGTTTTCTGGCCTTTCTAAGCGTTATTTCGTGATTTGGACCTCAATTTGGGATCACAACTTTAAAATGCGTTTTCTGGCCTTTCTAAGCGTTATTTCGTGATTTGGACCGAAATTTGGGATCCCAACTTTAAAATGCGTTTTCTGGCCTTTCTAAGCGTTATTTCGTGATTTGGACCGAAATTTGGGATCCCAACTTTAAAATGCGTTTTCTGGCCTTTCTAAGCGTTATATCGTGATTTGGACCGAAATTTGGGATCACAACTTTAAAATGCGTTTTCTGGCCTTTCTAAGCGTTATATCGTGATTTGGACCTCAATTTGGGATCACAACTTTAAAATGCGTTTTCTGGCCTTTCTAAGCGTTATTTCGTGATTTGGACCGAAATTTGGGATCACAACTTTAAAATGCGTTTTCTGGCCTTTGTAAGCGTTATTTCGTGATTTGGACCTCAATTTGGGATCACAACTTTAAAATGCGATTTCTGGCCTTTGTAAGCGTTATTTCGTGATTTGGACCTCAATTTGGGATCACAACTTTAAAATGCGTTTTCTGGCCTTTCTAAGCGTTATTTCGTGATTTGGACCGAAATTTGGGATCACAACTTTAAAATGCGTTTTCTGGCCTTTCTAAGCGTTATTTCGTGATGTGGACCGAAATTTGGGATCACAACTTTAAAATGCGTTTTCTGGCCATTCTAAGCGTTATTTCGTGATTTGGACCGAAATTTGGGATCACAACTTTAAAATGCGTTTTCTGGCCTTTCTAAGCGTTATTTCGTGATTTGGACCTCAATTTGGGATCACAACTTTAAAATGCGTTTTCTGGCCTTTCTAAGCGTTATTTCGTGATTTGGACCGAAATTTGGGATCACAACTTTAAAATGCGTTTTCTGGCCTTTCTAAGCGTTATTTCGTGATTTGGACCGAAATTTGGGATCACAACTTTAAAATGCGTTTTCTGGCCTTTCTAAGCGTTATTTCGTGATTTGGACCTCAATTTGGGATCCCAACTTTAAAATGCGTTTTCTGGCCTTTCTAAGCGTTATTTCGTGATTTGGACCGAAATTTGGGATCACAACTTTAAAATGCGTTTTCTGGCCTTTCTAAGCGTTATTTCGTGATTTGGACCGAAATTTGGGATCCCAACTTTAAAATGCGTTTTCTGGCCTTTCTAAGCGTTATATCGTGATTTGGACCTCAATTTGGGATCACAACTTTAAAATGCGTTTTCTGGCCTTTCTAAGCGTTATTTCGTGATTTGGACCTCAATTTGGGATCCCAACTTTAAAATGCGTTTTCTGGCCTTTCTAAGCGTTATTTCGTGATTTGGACCGAAATTTGGGATCACAACTTTAAAATGCGTTTTCTGGCCTTTCTAAGCGTTATTTCGTGATTTGGACCGAAATTTGGGATCCCAACTTTAAAATGCGTTTTCTGGCCTTTCTAAGCGTTATATCGTGATTTGGACCTCAATTTGGGATCACAACTTTAAAATGCGTTTTCTGGCCTTTCTAAGCGTTATTTCGTGATGTGGACCGAAATTTGGGATCACAACTTTAAAATGCGTTTTCTGGCCTTTGTAAGCGTTATTTCGTGATTTGGACCGAAATTTGGGATCCCAACTTTAAAATGCGTTTTCTGGCCTTTCTAAGCGTTATATCGTGATTTGGACCTCAATTTGGGATCACAACTTTAAAATGCGTTTTCTGGCCTTTCTAAGCGTTATTTCGTGATTTGGACCTCAATTTCGGATCACAACTTTAAAATGCGTTTTCTGGCCTTTCTAAGCGTGATATCGTGATTTGGACCTCAATTTGGGATCCCAACTTTAAAATGCGTTTTCTGGCCTTTCTAAGCGTTATTTCGTGATTTGGACCTCAATTTGGGATCACAACTTTAAAATGCGTTTTCTGGCCTTTCTAAGCGTGATATCGTGATTTGGACCTCAATTTGGGATCCCAACTTTAAAATGCGTTTTCTGGCCTTTCTAAGCGTTATTTCGTTATTTGGGATCCCAACTTTAAAATGCGTTTTCTGGCCTTTCTAAGCGTTATTTCGTGATTTGGACCTCAATTTGGGATCCCAACTTTAAAATGCGTTTTCTGGCCTTTCTAAGCGTTATTTCGTGATTTGGACCGAAATTTGGGATCACAACTTTAAAATGCGTTTTCTGGCCTTTCTAAGCGTTATTTCGTGATTTGGACCGAAATTTGGGATCCCAACTTTAAAATGCGTTTTCTGGCCTTTCTAAGCGTTATATCGTGATTTGGACCTCAATTTGGGATCACAACTTTAAAATGCGTTTTCTGGCCTTTCTAAGCGTTATTTCGTGATTTGGACCTCAATTTGGGATCCCAACTTTAAAATGCGTTTTCTGGCCTTTCTAAGCGTTATTTCGTGATTTGGACCGAAATTTGGGATCACAACTTTAAAATGCGTTTTCTGGCCTTTCTAAGCGTTATTTCGTGATTTGGACCGAAATTTGGGATCCCAACTTTAAAATGCGTTTTCTGGCCTTTCTAAGCGTTATATCGTGATTTGGACCTCAATTTGGGATCACAACTTTAAAATGCGTTTTCTGGCCTTTCTAAGCGTTATTTCGTGATGTGGACCGAAATTTGGGATCACAACTTTAAAATGCGTTTTCTGGCCTTTGTAAGCGTTATTTCGTGATTTGGACCGAAATTTGGGATCCCAACTTTAAAATGCGTTTTCTGGCCTTTCTAAGCGTTATATCGTGATTTGGACCTCAATTTGGGATCACAACTTTAAAATGCGTTTTCTGGCCTTTCTAAGCGTTATTTCGTGATTTGGACCTCAATTTCGGATCACAACTTTAAAATGCGTTTTCTGGCCTTTCTAAGCGTGATATCGTGATTTGGACCGAAATTTGGGATCCCAACTTTAAAATGCGTTTTCTGGCCTTTCTAAGCGTTATTTCGTTATTTGAGATCCCAACTTTAAAATGCGTTTTCTGGCCTTTCTAAGCGTTATTTCGTTATTTGGGATCCCAACTTTAAAATGCGTTTTCTGGCCTTTCTAAGCGTTATTTCGTGATTTGGACCTCAATTTTGGATCACAACTTTAAAATGCGTTTTCTGGCCTTTCTAAGCGTTATATCGTGATTTGGACCGAAATTTGGGATCACAACTTTAAAATGCGTTTTCTGGCCTTTCTAAGCGTTATATCGTGGTTTGGACCTCAATTTGGGATCACAACTTTAAAATGCGTTTTCTGGCCTTTCTAAGCGTTATTTCGTGATTTGGACCGAAATTTGGGATCACAACTTTAAAATGCGTTTTCTGGCCTTTCTAAGCGTTATTTCGTGATTTGGACCTCAATTTGGGATCCCAACTTTAAAATGCGTTTTCTGGCCTTTCTAAGCGTTATTTCGTGATTTGGACCTCAATTTGGGATCACAACTTTAAAATGCGTTTTCTGGCCTTTCTAAGCTTTATTTCGTGATTTGGACCGAAATTTGGGATCCCAACTTTAAAATGCGTTTTCTGGCCATTCTAAGCGTTATTTCGTGATTTGGACCGAAATTTGGGATCCCAACTTTAAAATGCGTTTTCTGGCCTTTCTAAGCGTTATTTCGTGATTTGGACCTCAATTTGGGATCCTAACTTTAAAATGCGTTTTCTGGCCTTTCTAAGCGTTATATCGTGATTTGGACCTCAATTTGGGATCACAACTTTAAAATGCGTTTTCTGGCCTTTCTAAGCGTTATTTCGTGATTTGGACCGAAATTTGGGATCCCAACTTTAAAATGCGTTTTCTGGCCTTTCTAAGCGTTATTTCGTGATTTGGACCTCAATTTGGGATCACAACTTTAAAATGCGTTTTCTGGCCTTTCTAAGCGTTATTTCGTGATTTGGACCGAAATTTGGGATCACAACTTTAAAATGCGTTTTCTGGCCTTTGTAAGCGTTATTTCGTGATTTGGACCGAAATTTGGGATCCCAACTTTAAAATGCGTTTTCTGGCCTTTCTAAGCGTTATAACGTGATTTGGACCTCAATTTGGGATCACAACTTTAAAATGCGTTTTCTGGCCTTTCTAAGCGTTATTTCGTGATTTGGGATCACAACTTTAAAATGCGTTTTCTGGCCTTTCTAAGCGTTATTTCGTGATTTGGACCTCAATCACCTGGACCTGGATCACAACTTTAAAATGCGTTTTCTGGCCTTTCTAAGCGTTATTTCGTGATTTGGACCGAAATTTGGGATCACAACTTTAAAATGCGTTTTCTGGCCATTCTAAGCGTTATTTCGTGATTTGGACCTCAATTTGGGATCCCAACTTTAAAATGCGTTTTCTGGCCTTTCTAAGCGTTATTTCGTGATTTGGACCTCAATTTGGGATCCCAACTTTAGAATGCGTTTTCTGGCCTTTCTAAGCGTTATTTCGTGATTTGGACCGAAATTTGGGATCCCAACTTTAAAATGCGTTTTCTGGCCTTTCTAAGCGTTATTTCGTGATTTGGACCTCAATTTGGGATCACAACTTTAAAATGCGTTTTCTGGCCTTTCTAAGCGTTATTTCGTGATTTGGACCGAAATTTGGGATCACAACTTTAAAATGCGTTTTCTGGCCTTTCTAAGCGTTATTTCGTGATTTAGACCGAAATTTGGGATCACAACTTTAAAATGCGTTTTCTGGCCTTTCTAAGCGTTATTTCGTGATTTGGACCGAAATTTGGGATCACAACTTTAAAATGCGTTTTCTGGCCATTCTAAGCGTTATTTCGTGATTTGGACCGAAATTTGGGATCCCAACTTTAAAATGCGTTTTCTGGCCTTTCTAAGCGTTATTTCGTGATTTGGACCGAAATTTGGGATCCCAACTTTAAAATGCGTTTTCTGGCCTTTCTAAGCGTTATTTCGTGGTTTAGACCGAAATTTGGGATCACAACTTTAAAATGCGTTTTCTGGCCTTTCTAAGCGTTATTTCGTGATTTGGACCTCAATTTGGGATCACAACTTTAAAATGCGTTTTCTGGCCATTCTAAGCGTTATTTCGTGATTTGGACCGAAATTTGGGATCCCAACTTTAAAATGCGTTTTCTGGCCTTTCTAAGCGTTATTTCGTGATTTGGACCTCAATTTGGGATCACAACTTTAAAATGCGTTTTCTGGCCTTTCTAAGCATTATTTCGTGATTTGGGATCACAACTTAAAAATGCGTTTTCTGGCCTTTCTAAGCGTTATTTCGTGATTTGGACCGAAATTTGGGATCACAACTTTAAAATGCGTTTTCTGGCCTTTCTAAGCGTTATTTCGTGATTTGGACCGAAATTTGGGATCCCAACTTTAAAATGCGTTTTCTGGCCTTTCTAAGCGTTATTTCGTGATTTGGACCGAAATTTGGGATCACAACTTTAAAATGCGTTTTCTGGCCTTTCTAAGCGTTATTTCGTGATTTGAACCAAAATTTGGGATCCCAACTTTAAAATGCGTTTTCTGGCCTTTCTAAGCGTTATTTCGTGATTTGGACCTCAATTTGGGATCACAACTTAAAAATGCGTTTTCTGGCCTTTCTAAGCGTTATTTCGTGATTTGGACCGAAATTTGGGATCACAACTTTAAAATGCGTTTTCTGGCCTTTCTAAGCGTTATTTCGTGATTTGGACCGAAATTTGGGATCACAACTTTAAAATGCGTTTTCTGGCCTTTCTAAGCGTTATTTCGTGATTTGGACCGAAATTTGGGATCCCAACTTTAAAATGCGTTTTCTGGCCTTTCTAAGCGTTATTTCGTGATTTGGACCTCAATTTGGGATCACAACTTTAAAATGCGTTTTCTGGCCTTTCTAAGCGTTATTTCGTGATTTAGACCGAAATTTGGGATCACAACTTTAAAATGCGTTTTCTGGCCTTTCTAAGCGTTATTTCGTGATTTAGACCGAAATTTGGGATCCCAACTTTAAAATGCGTTTTCTGGCCTTTCTAAGCGTTATTTCGTGATTTGGACCTCAATTTGGGATCACAACTTTAAAATGCGTTTTCTGGCCTTTCTAAGCGTTATTTCGTGATTTGGACCGAAATTTGGGATCCCAACTTTAAAATGCGTTTTCTGGCCTTTCTAAGCGTTATTTCGTGATTTGGACCGAAATTTGGGATCACAACTTTAAAATGCGTTTTCTGGCCTTTCTAAGCGTTATTTCGTGATTGGACCAAAATTTGGGATCCCAACTTTAAAATGCGTTTTCTGGCCTTTCTAAGCGTTATTTCGTGATTTGGACCGAAATTTGGGATCACAACTTTAAAATGCGTTTTCTGGCCTTTCTAAGCGTTATTTCGTGATTTGGACCTCAATTTGGGATCACAACTTTAAAATGCGTTTTCTGGCCTTTCTAAGCGTTATTTCGTGATTTGGACCGAAATTTGGGATCCCAACTTTAAAATGCGTTTTCTGGCCTTTCTAAGCGTTATAACGTGATTTGGACCTCAATTTGGGATCACAACTTTAAAATGCGTTTTCTGGCCTTTCTAAGCGTTATTTCGTGATTTGGACCTCAATTTGGGATCACAACTTTAAAATGCGTTTTCTGGCCTTTCTAAGCGTTATTTCGTGATTTGGGATCACAACTTAAAAATGCGTTTTCTGGCCTTTCTAAGCGTTATTTCGTGATTTAGACCGAAATTTGGGATCCCAACTTTAAAATGCGTTTTCTGGCCTTTCTATGCGTTATTTCGTGATTTGGACCTCAATTTGGGATCACAACTTTAAAACGCGTTTTCTGGCCTTTCTAAACGTTATTTCGTGATTTGGACCTCAATTTGGGATCACAACTTTAAAATGCGTTTTCTGGCCTTTCTAAGCGTTATTTCGTGATTTGGACCGAAATTTGGGATCACAACTTTAAAATGCGTTTTCTGGTCTTTGTAAGCGTTATTTCGTGATTTGGACCGAAATTTGGGATCCCAACTTTAAAATGCGTTTTCTGGCCTTTCTAAGCGTTATTTCGTGATTTGGACCGAAATTTGGGATCACAACTTTAAAATGCGTTTTCTGGCCTTTCTAAGCGTTATTTCGTGATTTGGACCGAAATTTGGGATCCCAACTTTAAAATGCGTTTTCTGGCCTTTCTAAGCGTTATAACGTGATTTGGACCTCAATTTGGGATCACAACTTTAAAATGCGTTTTCTGGCCTTTCTAAGCGTTATTTCGTGATTTGGACCTCAATTTGGGATCACAACTTTAAAATGCGTTTTCTGGCCTTTCTAAGCGTTATTTCGTGATTTGGACCGAAATTTGGGATCACAACTTTAAAATGCGTTTTCTGGCCTTTCTAAGCGTTATTTCGTGATTTGGACCTCAATTTGGGATCACAACTTTAAAATGCGTTTTCTGGCCTTTCTAAGCGTTATTTCGTGATTTGGACCGAAATTTGGGATCACAACTTTAAAATACGTTTTCTGGCCTTTGTAAGCGTTATTTCGTGATTTGGACCGAAATTTGGGATCCCAACTTTAAAATGCGTTTTCTGGCCTTTCTATGCGTTATTTCGTGATTTGGACCTCAATTTGGGATCACAACTTTAAAATGCGTTTTCTGGCCTTTCTAAGCGTTATTTCGTGATTTGGACCGAAATTTGGGATCACAACTTTAAAATGCGTTTTCTGGCCTTTCTAAGCGTTATTTCGTGATTTGGACCTCAATTTGGGATCCCAACTTTAAAATGCGTTTTCTGGCCTTTCTAAGCGTTATTTCGTGATTTGGACCGAAATTTGGGATCCCAACTTTAAAATGCGTTTTCTGGCCTTTCTAAGCGTTATAACGTGATTTGGACCTCAATTTGGGATCACAACTTTAAAATGCGTTTTCTGGCCTTTCTAAGCGTTATTTCGTGATTTGGACCGAAATTTGGGATCACAACTTTAAAATGCGTTTTCTGGCCTTTCTAAGCGTTATTTCGTGATTTGGACCGAAATTTGGGATCCCAACTTTAAAATGCGTTTTCTGGCCTTTCTAAGCGTTATTTCGTGATTTGGGATCCCAACTTTAAAATGCGTTTTCTGGCCTTTCTAAGCGTTATTTCGTGATTTGGGATCCCAACTTTAAAATGCGTTTTCTGGCCTTTCTAAGCGTTATTTCGTGATTTGGACCGAAATTTGGGATCACAACTTTAAAATGCGTTTTCTGGCCTTTCTAAGCGTTATTTCGTGATTTGGACCGAAATTTGGGATCACAACTTTAAAATGCGTTTTCTGGCCTTTGTAAGCGTTATTTCGTGATTTGGACCGAAATTTGGGATCCCAACTTTAAAATGCGTTTTCTGGCCTTTGTAAGCGTTATTTCGTGATTTGGACCGAAATTTGGGATCCCAACTTTAAAATGCGTTTTCTGGCCTTTGTAAGCGTTATTTCGTGATTTGGACCTCAATTTGGGATCACAACTTTAAAATGCGTTTTCTGGCCTTTCTAAGCGTTATTTCGTGATTTGGACCTCAATTTGGGATCACAACTTTAAAATGCGTTTTCTGGCCTTTCTAAGCGTTATTTCGTGATTTGGACCTCAATTTGGGATCACAACTTTAAAATGCGTTTTCTGGCCTTTCTAAGCGTTATTTCGTGATTTGGACCTCAATTTGGGATCACAACTTTAAAATGCGTTTTCTGGCCTTTCTAAGCGTTATTTCGTGATTTGGACCTCAATTTGGGATCACAACTTTAAAATGCGTTTTCTGGCCTTTCTAAGCGTTATTTCGTGATTTGGACCTCAATTTGGGATCACAACTTTAAAATGCGGTTTCTGGCCATTCTAAGCGTTATTTCGTGATTTGGACCGAAATTTGGGATCACAACTTTAAAATGCGTTTTCTGGCCTTTGTAAGCGTTATTTCGTGATTTGGACCGAAATTTGGGATCCCAACTTTAAAATGCGTTTTCTGGCCTTTCTAAGCGTTATTTCGTGATTTGGACCGAAATTTGGGATCACAACTTTAAAATGCGTTTTCTGGCCTTTCTAAGCGTTATTTCGTGATTTGGACCTCAATTTGGGATCACAACTTTAAAATGCGGTTTCTGGCCATTCTAAGCGTTATTTCGTGATTTGGACCGAAATTTGGGATCACAACTTTAAAATGCGTTTTCTGGCCATTCTAAGCGTTATTTCGTGATTTGGACCGAAATTTGGGATCCCAACTTTAAAATGCGTTTTCTGGCCTTTCTAAGCGTTATTTCGTGATTTGGACCTCAATTTGGGATCACAACTTTAAAATGCGTTTTCTGGCCTTTCTAAGCGTTATTTCGTGATTTGGACCTCAATTTGGGATCACAACTTTAAAATGCGGTTTCTGGCCATTCTAAGCGTTATTTCGTGATTTGGACCGAAATTTGGGATCACAACTTTAAAATGCGTTTTCTGGCCTTTGTAAGCGTTATTTCGTGATTTGGACCGAAATTTGGGATCCCAACTTTAAAATGCGTTTTCTGGCCTTTCTAAGCGTTATTTCGTGATTTGGACCGAAATTTGGGATCACAACTTTAAAATGCGTTTTCTGGCCTTTCTAAGCGTTATTTCGTGATTTGGACCTCAATTTGGGATCACAACTTTAAAATGCGGTTTCTGGCCTTTCTAAGCGTTATTTCGTGATTTGGACCGAAATTTGGGATCACAACTTTAAAATGCGTTTTCTGGCCTTTGTAAGCGTTATTTCGTGATTTGGACCGAAATTTGGGATCCCAACTTTAAAATGCGTTTTCTGGCCTTTCTAAGCGTTATTTCGTGATTTGGACCTCAATATGGGATCACAACTTTAAAATGCGTTTTCTGGCCTTTCTAAGCGTTATTTCGTGATTTAGACCGAAATTTGGGATCACAACTTTAAAATGCGTTTTCTGGCCTTTGTAAGCGTTATTTCGTGATTTGGACCGAAATTTGGGATCACAACTTTAAAATGCGTTTTCTGGCCTTTCTAAGCGTTATTTCGTGATTTGGACCTCAATTTGGGATCACAACTTTAAAATGCGTTTTCTGGCCTTTCTAAGCGTTATTTCGTGATTTGGGATCCCAACTTTAAAATGCGTTTTCTGGCCTTTCTAGGCGTTATTTCGTGATTTGGACCGAAATTGGGATCACAACTTTAAAATGCGTTTTCTGGCCTTTCTAAGCGTTATTTCGTGATTTGGACCGAAATTTGGGATCCCAACTTTAAAATGCGTTTTCTGGCCTTTGTAAGCGTTATTTCGTGATTTGGACCTCAATTTGGGATCCCAACTTTAAAATGCGTTTTCTGGCCTTTCTAAGCGTTATTTCGTGATTTGGACCTCAATTTGGGATCACAACTTTAAAATGCGTTTTCTGGCCTTTGTAAGCGTTATTTCGTGATTTGGACCGAAATTTGGGATCCCAACTTTAAAATGCGTTTTCTGGCCTTTCTAAGCGTTATTTCGTGATTTGGACCGAAATTTGGGATCACAACTTTAAAATGCGTTTTCTGGCCTTTGTAAGCGTTATTTCGTGATTTTGACCGAAATTTGGGATCCCAACTTTAAAATGCGTTTTCTGGCCTTTCTATGCGTTATTTCGTGATTTGGACCTCAATTTGGGATCACAACTTTAAAACGCGTTTTCTGGCCTTTGTAAGCGTTATTTCGTGATTTGGACCGAAATTTGGGATCACAACTTTAAAATGCGTTTTCTGGCCTTTCTAAGCGTTATTTCGTGATTTGGACCTCAATTTGGGATCCCAACTTTAAAATGCGTTTTCTGGCCTTTCTAAGCGTTATTTCGTGATTTGGACCGAAATTTGGGATCACAACTTTAAAATGCGTTTTCTGGCCTTTGTAAGCGTTATTTCGTGATTTGGGCCGAAATTTGGGATCCCAACTTTAAAATGCGTTTTCTGGCCTTTCTATGCGTTATTTCGTGATTTGGACCTCAATTTGGGATCACAACTTTAAAACGCGTTTTCTGGCCTTTGTAAGCGTTATTTCGAGATTTGGACCGAAATTTGGGATCCCAACTTTAAAATGCGTTTTCTGGCCTTTCTAAGCGTTATTTCGTGATTTGGACCGAAATTTGGGATCACAACTTTAAAATGCGTTTTCTGGCCATTCTAAGCGTTATTTCGTGATTTGGACCGAAATTTGGGATCACAACTTTAAAATGCGTTTTCTGGCCTTTCTAAGCGTTATTTCGTGATTTGGACCGAAATTTGGGATCACAACTTTAAAATGCGTTTTCTGGCCTTTGTAAGCGTTATTTCGTGATTTGGACCTCAATTTGGGATCACAACTTTAAAATGCGGTTTCTGGCCTTTCTAAGCGTTATTTCGTGATTTGGACCGAAATTTGGGATCACAACTTTAAAATGCGTTTTCTGGCCTTTGTAAGCGTTATTTCGTGATTTGGACCGAAATTTGGGATCCCAACTTTAAAATGCGTTTTCTGGCCTTTCTAAGCGTTATTTCGTGATTTGGACCTCAATATGGGATCACAACTTTAAAATGCGTTTTCTGGCCTTTCTAAGCGTTATTTCGTGATTTAGACCGAAATTTGGGATCACAACTTTAAAATGCGTTTTCTGGCCTTTGTAAGCGTTATTTCGTGATTTGGACCGAAATTTGGGATCACAACTTTAAAATGCGTTTTCTGGCCTTTCTAAGCGTTATTTCGTGATTTGGACCTCAATTTGGGATCACAACTTTAAAATGCGTTTTCTGGCCTTTCTAAGCGTTATTTCGTGATTTGGGATCCCAACTTTAAAATGCGTTTTCTGGCCTTTCTAGGCGTTATTTCGTGATTTGGACCGAAATTGGGATCACAACTTTAAAATGCGTTTTCTGGCCTTTCTAAGCGTTATTTCGTGATTTGGACCGAAATTTGGGATCCCAACTTTAAAATGCGTTTTCTGGCCTTTGTAAGCGTTATTTCGTGATTTGGACCTCAATTTGGGATCCCAACTTTAAAATGCGTTTTCTGGCCTTTCTAAGCGTTATTTCGTGATTTGGACCTCAATTTGGGATCACAACTTTAAAATGCGTTTTCTGGCCTTTGTAAGCGTTATTTCGTGATTTGGACCGAAATTTGGGATCCCAACTTTAAAATGCGTTTTCTGGCCTTTCTAAGCGTTATTTCGTGATTTGGACCGAAATTTGGGATCACAACTTTAAAATGCGTTTTCTGGCCTTTGTAAGCGTTATTTCGTGATTTTGACCGAAATTTGGGATCCCAACTTTAAAATGCGTTTTCTGGCCTTTCTATGCGTTATTTCGTGATTTGGACCTCAATTTGGGATCACAACTTTAAAACGCGTTTTCTGGCCTTTGTAAGCGTTATTTCGTGATTTGGACCGAAATTTGGGATCACAACTTTAAAATGCGTTTTCTGGCCTTTCTAAGCGTTATTTCGTGATTTGGACCTCAATTTGGGATCCCAACTTTAAAATGCGTTTTCTGGCCTTTCTAAGCGTTATTTCGTGATTTGGACCGAAATTTGGGATCACAACTTTAAAATGCGTTTTCTGGCCTTTGTAAGCGTTATTTCGTGATTTGGGCCGAAATTTGGGATCCCAACTTTAAAATGCGTTTTCTGGCCTTTCTATGCGTTATTTCGTGATTTGGACCTCAATTTGGGATCACAACTTTAAAACGCGTTTTCTGGCCTTTGTAAGCGTTATTTCGAGATTTGGACCGAAATTTGGGATCCCAACTTTAAAATGCGTTTTCTGGCCTTTCTAAGCGTTATTTCGTGATTTGGACCGAAATTTGGGATCACAACTTTAAAATGCGTTTTCTGGCCATTCTAAGCGTTATTTCGTGATTTGGACCGAAATTTGGGATCACAACTTTAAAATGCGTTTTCTGGCCTTTCTAAGCGTTATTTCGTGATTTGGACCGAAATTTGGGATCACAACTTTAAAATGCGTTTTCTGGCCTTTGTAAGCGTTATTTCGTGATTTGGACCTCAATTTGGGATCCCAACTTTAAAATGCGTTTTCTGGCCTTTCTAAGCGTTATAACGTGATTTGGACCTCAATTTGGGATCACAACTTTAAAATGCGTTTTCTGGCCTTTCTAAGCGTTATTTCGTGATTTGGACCTCAATTTGGGATCACAACTTTAAAATGCGTTTTCTGGCCTTTCTAAGCGTTATTTCGTGATTTGGACCGAAATTTGGGATCACAACTTTAAAATGCGTTTTCTGGCCTTTGTAAGCGTTATTTCGTGATTTGGACCGAAATTTGGGATCCCAACTTTAAAATGCGTTTTCTGGCCTTTCTAAGCGTTATTTCGTGATTTGGACCGAAATTTGGGATCACAACTTTAAAATGCGTTTTCTGGCCTTTCTAAGCGTTATTTCGTGATTTGGACCTCAATTTGGGATCACAACTTTAAAATGCGTTTTCTGGCCTTTCTAAGCGTTATTTCGTGATTTGGACCGAAATTTGGGATCACAACTTTAAAATGCGTTTTCTGGCCATTCTAAGCGTTATTTCGTGATTTGGACCGAAATTTGGGATCCCAACTTTAAAATGCGTTTTCTGGCCTTTCTAAGCGTTATTTCGTGATTTGGACCTCAATTTGGGATCACAACTTTAAAATGCGTTTTCTGGCCTTTCTAAGCGTTATTTCGTGATTTGGACCGAAATTTGGGATCCCAACTTTAAAATGCGTTTTCTGGCCTTTCTAAGCGTTATTTCGTGATTTGGACCGAAATTTGGGATCACAACTTTAAAATGCGTTTTCTGGCCTTTCTAAGCGTTATTTCGTGATTTGGACCAAAATTTGGGATCCCAACTTTAAAATGCGTTTTCTGGCCTTTCTAAGCGTTATTTCGTGATTTGGACCTCAATTTGGGATCACAACTTAAAAATGCGTTTTCTGGCCTTTCTAAGCGTTATTTCGTGATTTGGACCGAAATTTGGGATCACAACTTTAAAATGCGTTTTCTGGCCTTTCTAAGCGTTATTTCGTGATTTGGACCGAAATTTGGGATCACAACTTTAAAATGCGTTTTCTGGCCTTTCTAAGCGTTATTTCGTGATTTGGACCGAAATTTGGGATCACAACTTTAAAATGCGTTTTCTGGCCTTTCTAAGCGTTATTTCGTGATTTAGACCGAAATTTGGGATCACAACTTTAAAATGCGTTTTCTGGCCTTTCTAAGCGTTATTTCGTGATTTGGACCGAAATTTGGGATCACAACTTTAAAATGCGTTTTCTGGCCATTCTAAGCGTTATTTCGTGATTTGGACCGAAATTTGGGATCCCAACTTTAAAATGCGTTTTCTGGCCTTTCTAAGCGTTATTTCGTGATTTGGACCTCAATTTGGGATCACAGCTTTAAAATGCGTTTTCTGGCCATTCTAAGCGTTATTTCGTGATTTGGACCGAAATTTGGGATCCCAACTTTAAAATGCGTTTTCTGGCCTTTCTAAGCGTTATTTCGTGATTTGGACCTCAATTTGGGATCACAACTTTAAAATGCGTTTTCTGGCCTTTCTAAGCGTTATTTCGTGATTTGGACCTCAATTTGGGATCACAACTTTAAAATGCGGTTTCTGGCCATTCTAAGCGTTATTTCGTGATTTGGACCGAAATTTGGGATCACAACTTTAAAATGCGTTTTCTGGCCTTTGTAAGCGTTATTTCGTGATTTGGACCGAAATTTGGGATCCCAACTTTAAAATGCGTTTTCTGGCCTTTCTAAGCGTTATTTCGTGATTTGGACCGAAATTTGGGATCACAACTTTAAAATGCGTTTTCTGGCCATTCTAAGCGTTATTTCGTGATTTGGACCTCAATTTGGGATCACAACTTTAAAATGCGTTTTCTGGCCTTTGTAAGCGTTATTTCATGATTTGGACCGAAATTTGGGATCCCAACTTTAAAATGTGTTTTCTGGCCTTTCTAAGCGTTATTTCGTGATTTGGACCGAAATTTGGGATCACAACTTTAAAATGCGTTTTCTGGCCATTCTAAGCGTTATTTCGTGATTTGGACCTCAATTTGGGATCACAACTTTAAAATGCGGTTTCTGGCCTTTCTAAGCGTTATTTCGTGATTTGGACCTCAATTTGGGATCACAACTTTAAAATGCGGTTTCTGGCCTTTCTAAGCGTTATTTCGTGATTTGGACCGAAATTTGGGATCACAACTTTAAAATGCGTTTTCTGGCCTTTGTAAGCGTTATTTCGTGATTTGGACCGAAATTTGGGATCCCAACTTTAAAATGCGTTTTCTGGCCTTTCTAAGCGTTATTTCGTGATTTGGACCTCAATTTGGGATCACAACTTTAAAATGCGTTTTCTGGCCTTTCTAAGCGTTATTTCGTGATTTAGACCGAAATTTGGGATCACAACTTTAAAATGCGTTTTCTGGCCTTTGTAAGCGTTATTTCGTGATTTGGACCGAAATTTGGGATCCCAACTTTAAAATGCGTTTTCTGGCCTTTCTAAGCGTTATTTCGTGATTTGGACCGAAATTTGGGATCCCAACTTTAAAATGCGTTTTCTGGCCTTTGTAAGCGTTATTTCGTGATTTGGACCTCAATTTGGGATCCCAACTTTAAAATGCGTTTTCTGGCCTTTCTAAGCGTTATTTCGTGATTTGGACCTCAATTTGGGATCACAACTTTAAAATTCGTTTTCTGGCCTTTGTAAGCGTTATTTCGTGATTTGGACCGAAATTTGGGATCCCAACTTTAAAATGCGTTTTCTGGCCTTTGTAAGCGTTATTTCGTGATTTGGACCGAAATTTGGGATCCCAACTTTAAAATGCGTTTTCTGGCCTTTCTAAGCGTTATTTCGTGATTTGGACCGAAATTTGGGATCCCAACTTTAAAATGCGTTTTCTGGCCTTTGTAAGCGTTATTTCGTGATTTGGACCTCAATTTGGGATCACAACTTTAAAATGCGTTTTCTGGCCTTTCTAAGCGTTATTTCGTGATTTGGACCTCAATTTGGGATCACAACTTTAAAATGCGTTTTCTGGCCTTTCTAAGCGTTATTTCGTGATTTGGACCGAAATTTGGGATCCCAACTTTAAAATGCGTTTTCTGGCCTTTCTAAGCGTTATTTCGTGATTTGGACCTCAATTTGGGATCACAACTTTAAAATGCGTTTTCTGGCCTTTCTAAGCGTTATTTCGTGATTTGGACCTCAATTTGGGATCCCAACTTTAAAATGCGTTTTCTGGCCTTTCTAAGCGTTATTTCGTGATTTGGACCTCAATTTGGGATCCCAACTTTAAAATGCGTTTTCTGGCCTTTCTAAGCGTTATTTCGTGATTTGGACCGAAATTTGGGATCCCAACTTTAAAATGCGTTTTCTGGCCTTTCTAAGCGTTATTTCGTGATTTGGACCTCAATTTGGGATCACAACTTTAAAATGCGTTTTCTGGCCTTTCTAAGCGTTATTTCGTGATTTGGACCGAAATTTGGGATCCCAACTTTAAAATGCGTTTTCTGGCCTTTCTATGCGTTATAACGTGATTTGGACCTCAATTTGGGATCACAACTTTAAAATGCGTTTTCTGGCCTTTCTAAACGTTATTTCGTGATTTGGACCTCAATTTGGGATCACAACTTTAAAATGCGTTTTCTGGCCTTTCTAAGCGTTATTTCGTGATTTGGACCGAAATTTGGGATCACAACTTTAAAATACGTTTTCTGGCCTTTGTAAGCGTTATTTCGTGATTTGGACCGAAATTTGGGATCCCAACTTTAAAATGCGTTTTCTGGCCTTTCTAAGCGTTATTTCGTGATTTGGACCTCAATTTGGGATCACAACTTTAAAATGCGTTTTCTGGCCTTTGTAAGCGTTATTTCGTGATTTGGACCGAAATTTGGGATCACAACTTTAAAATGCGTTTTCTGGCCTTTCTAAGCGTTATTTCGTGATTTGGACCGAAATTTGGGATCCCAACTTTAAAATGCGTTTTCTGGCCTTTCTAAGCGTTATAACGTGATTTGGACCGAAATTTGGGATCACAACTTTAAAATGCGTTTTCTGGCCTTTGTAAGCGTTATTTCGTGATTTGGACCGAAATTTGGGATCCCAACTTTAAAATGCGTTTTCTGGCCTTTCTATGCGTTATTTCGTGATTTGGACCTCAATTTGGGATCACAACTTTAAAACGCGTTTTCTGGCCTTTGTAAGCGTTATTTCGTGATTTGGACCGAAATTTGGGATCCCAACTTTAAAATGCGTTTTCTGGCCTTTCTAAGCGTTATTTCGTGATTTGGACCGAAATTTGGGATCACAACTTTAAAATGCGTTTTCTGGCCATTCTAAGCGTTATTTCGTGATTTGGACCGAAATTTGGGATCCCAACTTTAAAATGCGTTTTCTGGCCTTTCTAAACGTTATTTCGTGATTTGGACCTCAATTTGGGATCACAACTTTAAAATGCGTTTTCTGGCCATTCTAAGCGTTATTTCGTGATTTGGACCGAAATTTGGGATCCCAACTTTAAAATGCGTTTTCTGGCCTTTCTAAGCGTTATTTCGTGATTTGGACCGAAATTTGGGATCACAACTTTAAAATGCGTTTTCTGGCCTTTCTAAGCGTTATTTCGTGATTTGGACCGAAATTTGGGATCCCAACTTTAAAATGCGTTTTCTGGCCTTTCTAAGCGTTATAACGTGATTTGGACCTCAATTTGGGATCACAACTTTAAAATGCGTTTTCTGGCCTTTCTAAACGTTATTTCGTGATTTGGACCTCAATTTGGGATCACAACTTTAAAATGCGTTTTCTGGCCTTTCTAAGCGTTATTTCGTGATTTGGACCGAAATTTGGGATCACAACTTTAAAATGCGTTTTCTGGCCTTTGTAAGCGTTATTTCGTGATTTGGACCGAAATTTGGGATCCCAACTTTAAAATGCGTTTTCTGGCCTTTCTAAGCGTTATTTCGTGATTTGGACCGAAATTTGGGATCACAACTTTAAAATGCGTTTTCTGGCCTTTCTAAGCGTTATTTCGTGATTTGGACCGAAATTTGGGATCCCAACTTTAAAATGCGTTTTCTGGCCTTTCTAAGCGTTATAACGTGATTTGGACCTCAATTTGGGATCACAACTTTAAAATGCGTTTTCTGGCCTTTCTAAGCGTTATTTCGTGATTTGGACCGAAATTTGGGATCACAACTTTAAAATGCGTTTTCTGGCCTTTCTAAGCGTTATTTCGTGATTTGGACCTCAATTTAGGATCACAACTTTAAAATGCGTTTTCTGGCCTTTCTAAGCGTTATTTCGTGATTTGGACCGAAATTTGGGATCACAACTTTAAAATGCGTTTTCTGGCCTTTCTAAGCGTTATTTCGTGATTTGGACCGAAATTTGGGATCCCAACTTTAAAATGCGTTTTCTGGCCTTTCTAAGCGTTATTTCGTGATTTGGGATCCCAACTTTAAAATGCGTTTTCTGGCCTTTCTAAGCGTTATTTCGTGATTTGGGATCCCAACTTTAAAATGCGTTTTCTGGCCTTTCTAAGCGTTATTTCGTGATTTGGACCGAAATTTGGGATCACAACTTTAAAATGCGTTTTCTGGCCTTTCTAAGCGTTATTTCGTGATTTGGACCGAAATTTGGGATCACAACTTTAAAATGCGTTTTCTGGCCTTTCTATGCGTTATTTCGTGATTTGGACCTCAATTTGGGATCACAACTTTAAAATGCGTTTTCTGGCCTTTCTAAGCGTTATTTCGTGATTTGGACCGAAATTTGGGATCACAACTTTAAAATGCGTTTTCTGGCCTTTCTAAGCGTTATTTCGTGATTTGGACCGAAATTTGGGATCCCAACTTTAAAATGCGTTTTCTGGCCTTTCTAAGCGTTATAACGTGATTTGGACCTCAATTTGGGATCACAACTTTAAAATGCGTTTTCTGGCCTTTCTAAGCGTTATTTCGTGATTTGGACCGAAATTTGGGATCACAACTTTAAAATGCGTTTTCTGGCCTTTCTAAGCGTTATTTCGTGATTTGGACCGAAATTTGGGATCCCAACTTTAAAATGCGTTTTCTGGCCTTTCTAAGCGTTATTTCGTGATTTGGACCGAAATTTGGGATCCCAACTTTAAAATGCGTTTTCTGGCCTTTCTAAGCGTTATTTCGTGATTTGGGATCCCAACTTTAAAATGCGTTTTCTGGCCTTTCTAAGCGTTATTTCGTGATTTGGACCGAAATTTGGGATCACAACTTTAAAATGCGTTTTCTGGCCTTTCTAAGCGTTATTTCGTGATTTGGACCGAAATTTGGGATCACAACTTTAAAATGCGTTTTCTGGCCTTTGTAAGCGTTATTTCGTGATTTGGACCGAAATTTGGGATCCCAACTTTAAAATGCGTTTTCTGGCCTTTCTAAGCGTTATAACGTGATTTGGACCTCAATTTGGGATCACAACTTTAAAATGCGTTTTCTGGCCTTTCTAAGCGTTATTTCGTGATTTGGACCTCAATTTGGGATCACAACTTTAAAATGCGTTTTCTGGCCTTTCTAAGCGTTATTTCGTGATTTGGACCTCAATTTGGGATCACAACTTTAAAATGCGTTTTCTGGCCTTTCTAAGCGTTATAACGTGATTTGGACCTCAATTTGGGATCACAACTTTAAAATGCGTTTTCTGGCCTTTCTAAGCGTTATTTCGTGATTTGGACCGAAATTTGGGATCACAACTTTAAAATGCGTTTTCTGGCCTTTCTAAGCGTTATTTCGTGATTTGGACCGAAATTTGGGATCCCAACTTTAAAATGCGTTTTCTGGCCTTTCTAAGCGTTATTTCGTGATTTGGGATCCCAACTTTAAAATGCGTTTTCTGGCCTTTCTAAGCGTTATTTCGTGATTTGGGATCCCAACTTTAAAATGCGTTTTCTGGCCTTTCTAAGCGTTATTTCGTGATTTGGACCGAAATTTGGGATCACAACTTTAAAATGCGTTTTCTGGCCTTTCTAAGCGTTATTTCGTGATTTGGACCGAAATTTGGGATCACAACTTTAAAATGCGTTTTCTGGCCTTTGTAAGCGTTATTTCGTGATTTGGACCTCAATTTGGTATCCCAACTTTAAAATGCGTTTTCTGGCCTTTCTAAGCGTTATTTCGTTATTTGGACCTCAATTTGGGATCACAACTTTAAAATGCGTTTTCTGGCCTTTGTAAGCGTTATTTCGTGATTTGGACCGAAATTTGGGATCCCAACTTTAAAATGCGTTTTCTGGCCTTTCTAAGCGTTATATCGTGATTTGGACCTCAATTTGGGATCACAACTTTAAAATGCGTTTTCTGGCCTTTCTAAGCGTTATTTCGTGATTTGGACCGAAATTTGGGATCACAACTTTAAAATGCGTTTTCTGGCCATTCTAAGCGTTATTTCGTGATTTGGACCGAAATTTGGGATCCCAACTTTAAAATGCGTTTTCTGGCCTTTCTAAGCGTTATTTCGTGATTTGGACCTCAATTTGGGATCACAACTTTAAAATGCGTTTTCTGGCCTTTGTAAGCGTTATTTCGTGATTTGGACCTCAATTTGGGATCCCAACTTTAAAATGCGTTTTCTGGCCTTTCTAAGCGTTATTTCGTGATTTGGACCGAAATTTGGGATCACAACTTTAAAATGCGTTTTCTGGCCTTTCTAAGCGTTATTTCGTGATTTGGACCGAAATTTGGGATCCCAACTTTAAAATGCGTTTTCTGGCCTTTCTAAGCGTTATAACGTGATTTGGACCTCAATTTGGGATCACAACTTTAAAATGCGTTTTCTGGCCTTTCTAAGCGTTATTTCGTGATTTGGACCGAAATTTGGGATCACAACTTTAAAATGCGTTTTCTGGCCTTTCTAAGCGTTATTTCGTGATTTGGACCGAAATTTGGGATCACAACTTTAAAATGCGTTTTCTGGCCTTTGTAAGCGTTATTTCGTGATTTGGACCGAAATTTGGGATCACAACTTTAAAATGCGTTTTCTGGCCTTTGTAAGCGTTATTTCGTGATTTGGACCGAAATTTGGGATCCCAACTTTAAAATGCGTTTTCTGGCCTTTCTAAGCGTTATTTCGTGATTTGGACCGAAATTTGGGATCACAACTTTAAAATGCGTTTTCTGGCCATTCTAAGCGTTATTTCGTGATTTGGACCGAAATTTGGGATCCCAACTTTAAAATGCGTTTTCTGGCCTTTCTAAGCGTTATTTCGTGATTTGGACCGAAATTTGGGATCCCAACTTTAAAATGCGTTTTCTGGCCTTTCTAAGCGTTATTTCGTGATTTGGACCTCAATTTGGGATCCCAACTTAAAATGCGTTTTCAGGCCTTTCTAAGCGTTATTTCATGATTTGGACCGAAATTTGGGATCCCAACTTTAAAAAGCGTTTTCTGGCCTTTCTAAGCGTTATTTCGTGATTTGGACCGAAATTTGGGATCCCAACTTTCAAAAGCGTTTTCTGGCCTTTCTAAGCGTTATTTCGTGATTTGGACCTCAATTTGGGATCACAACTTTAAAATGCGTTTTCTGGCCTTTCTAAGCGTTATTTCGTGATTTGGACCGAAATTTGGGATCACAACTTTAAAATGCGTTTTCTGGCCTTTGTAAGCGTTATTTCGTGATTTGGACCGAAATTTGGGATCCCAACTTTAAAATGCGTTTTCTGGCCTTTCTATGCGTTATTTCGTGATTTGGACCTCAATTTGGGATCACAACTTTAAAATGCGTTTTCTGGCCTTTCTAAGCGTTATTTCGTGATTTGGACCGAAATTTGGGATCACAACTTTAAAATGCGTTTTCTGGCCTTTCTATGCGTTATTTCGTGATTTGGACCTCAATTTGGGGATCACAACTTTAAAATGCGTTTTCTGGCCTTTCTAAGCGTTATTTCGTGATTTGGACCGAAATTTGGGATCACAACTTTAAAATGCGTTTTCTGGCCTTTGTAAGCTCTATTTCGTGATTTGGACCGAAATTTGGGATCACAACTTTAAAATGCGTTTTCTGGCCTATCTAAGCGTTATTTCCGTGATTTGGACCGAAATTTGGGATCACAACTTTAAAATGCGTTTTCTGGCCTTTCTAAGCGTTATTTCGTGATTTGGACCTCAATTTGGGATCACAACTTTAAAATGCGTTTTCTGGCCTTTGTAAGCGTTATTTCGTGATTTGGACCGAAATTTGGGATCCCAACTTTAAAATGCGTTTTCTGGCCTTTCTAAGCGTTATTTCGTGATTTGGACCGAAATTTGGGATCACAACTTTAAAATGCGTTTTCTGGCCATTCTAAGCGTTATTTCGTGATTTGGACCGAAATTTGGGGATCCCAACTTTAAAATGCGTTTTCTGGCCTTTCTAAGCGTTATTTCGTGATTTGGACCGAAATTTGGGATCACAACTTTAAAATGCGTTTTCTGGCCTTTCTAAGCGTTATTTCGTGATTTGGACCGAAATTTGGGATCACAACTTTAAAATGCGTTTTCTGGCTTTGTAAGCTCTATTTCGTGATTTGGACCGAAATTTGGGGATCCCCAACTTTAAAATGCGTTTTCTGGCCTTTCTATGCGTTATTTCGTGATTGGACCTCAATTTGGGATCACAACTTTAAAACGCGTTTTCTGCCTTTGTAAGCGTTATTTCGTGATTTGGACCGAAATTTGGGATCCCAACTTTAAAATGCGTTTTCTGGCCTTTCTAAGCGTGTATTTCGTGATTTGGACCGAAATTTGGGATCACAACTTAAAATGCGTTTTCTGGCCATTCTAAGCGTTATTTCGTGATTTGGACCGAAATTTGGGATCCCAACTTTAAAATGCGTTTTCTGGCCTTTCTAAGCGTTATTTCGTGATTTGGGACTCAATTTGGGATCACAACTTTAAAATGCGTTTTCTGGCCTTTCTAAGCGTTATTTCGTGATTTGGACCGAAATTTGGGATCACAACTTTAAAATGCGTTTTTCTGGCCTTTCTAAGCGTTATTTCGTGATTTGGACCTCAATTTGGGATCACAACTTTAAAATGCGTTTTCTGGCCTTTCTAAGCGTTATTTCGTGATTTGGACCGAAATTTGGGATCCCAACTTTAAAATGCGTTTCTGGCCTATCTAAGCGTTATTTCGTGATTTGGACCTCAATTTGGGGATCACAACTTTAAAATGCGTTTTCTGGCCTTTCTAAGCGTTATTTCGTGATTTGGACCTCAATTTGGGATCACAACTTTAAAATGCGTTTTCTGGCCTTTCTAAGCGTTATTTCGTGATTTGGACCTCAATTAGGGATCACAACTTTAAAATGCGTTTTCTGGCCTTTCTAAGCGTTATTTCGTGATTTGGACCGAAATTTGGGATCACAACTTTAAAATGCGTTTTCTGGCCTTTCTAAGCGTTATTTCGTGATTTGGACCTCAATTTGGGATCACAACTTTAAAATGCGTTTTCTGGCCTTTCTAAGCGTTATTTCGTGATTTGGACCGAAATTTGGGATCACAACTTTAAAATACGTTTTCTGGCCTTTGTAAGCGTTATTTCGTGATTTGGACCGAAATTTGGGATCCCAACTTTAAAATGCGTTTTCTGGCCTTTCTATGCGTTATTTCGTGATTTGGACCTCAATTTGGGATCACAACTTTAAAATGCGTTTTCTGGCCTTTCTAAGCGTTATTTCGTGATTTGGACCGAAATTTGGGATCACAACTTTAAAATGCGTTTTCTGGCCTTTCTAAGCGTTATTTCGTGATTTGGACCGAAATTTGGGATCCCAACTTTAAAATGCGTTTTCTGGCCTTTCTAAGCGTTATAACGTGATTTGGACCTCAATTTGGGATCACAACTTTAAAATGCGTTTTCTGGCCTTTCTAAGCGTTATTTCGTGATTTGGACCGAAATTTGGGATCACAACTTTAAAATGCGTTTTCTGGCCTTTCTAAGCGTTATTTCGTGATTTGGACCGAAATTTGGGATCCCAACTTTAAAATGCGTTTTCTGGCCTTTCTAAGCGTTATTTCGTGATTTGGGATCCCAACTTTAAAATGCGTTTTCTGGCCTTTCTAAGCGTTATTTCGTGATTTGGACCGAAATTTGGGATCCCAACTTTAAAATGCGTTTTCTGGCCTTTCTAAGCGTTATATCGTGATTTGGACCTCAATTTGGGATCACAACTTTAAAATGCGTTTTCTGGCCATTCTAAGCGTTATTTCGTGATTTGGACCGAAATTTGGGATCACAACTTTAAAATGCGTTTTCTGGCCATTCTAAGCGTTATTTCGTGATTTGGACCGAAATTTGGGATCCCAACTTTAAAATGCGTTTTCTGGCCTTTCTAAGCGTTATTTCGTGATTTGGGATCCCAACTTTAAAATGCGTTTTCTGGCTTTTCTTAGCGTTATTTCGTGATTTGGACCGAAATTTGGGATCACAACTTTAAAATGCGTTTTCTGGCCTTTCTAAGCGTTATTTCGTGATTTGGACCGAAATTTGGGATCCCAACTTTAAAATGCGTTTTCTGGCCTTTCTAAGCGTTATTTCGTGATTTGGACCTCAATTTGGGATCACAACTTTAAAATGCGTTTTCTGGCCTTTGTAAGCGTTATTTCGTGATTTGGACCGAAATTTGGGATCCCAACTTTAAAATGCGTTTTCTGGCCTTTCTAAGCGTTATTTCGTGATTTGGACCGAAATTTGGGATCACAACTTTAAAATGCGTTTTCTGGCCTTTCTAAGCGTTATTTCGTGATTTGGACCGAAATTTGGGATCCCAACTTTAAAATGCGTTTTCTGGCCTTTCTAAGCGTTATTTCGTGATTTGGACCGAAATTTGGGATCCCAACTTTAAAATGCGTTTTCTGGCCTTTCTAAGCGTTATTTCGTGATTTGGACCTCAATTTGGGATCACAACTTTAAAATGCGTTTTCTGGCCTTTGTAAGCGTTATTTCGTGATTTGGACCGAAATTTGGGATCACAACTTTAAAATGCGTTTTCTGGCCTTTGTAAGCGTTATTTCGTGATTTGGACCGAAATTTGGGATCCCAACTTTAAAATGCGTTTTCTGGCCTTTCTATGCGTTATTTCGTGATTTGGACCTCAATTTGGGATCACAACTTTAAAACGCGTTTTCTGGCCTTTGTAAGCGTTATTTCGTGATTTGGACCGAAATTTGGGATCACAACTTTAAAATGCGTTTTCTGGCCTTTCTAAGCGTTATTTCGTGATTTGGACCTCAATTTGGGATCCCAACTTTAAAATGCGTTTTCTGGCCTTTCTAAGCGTTATAACGTGATTTGGACCTCAATTTGGGATCACAACTTTAAAATGCGTTTTCTGGCCTTTCTAAGCGTTATTTCGTGATTTGGACCGAAATTTGGGATCACAACTTTAAAATGCGTTTTCTGGCCTTTCTAAGCGTTATTTCGTGATTTGGACCGATTTGGGATCCCAACTTTAAAATGCGTTTTCTGGCCTTTCTAAGCGTTATTTCGTGATTTGGGATCCCAACTTTAAAATACGTTTTCTGGCCTTTCTAAGCGTTATTTCGTGATTTGGACCGAAATTTGGGATCACAACTTTAAAATGCGTTTTCTGGCCTTTCTAAGCGTTATTTCGTGATTTGGACCGAAATTTGGGATCACAACTTTAAAATGCGTTTTCTGGCCTTTGTAAGCGTTATTTCGTGATTTGGACCGAAATTTGGGATCCCAACTTTAAAATGCGTTTTCTGGCCTTTCTAAGCGTTATAACGTGATTTGGACCTCAATTTGGGATCACAACTTTAAAATGCGTTTTCTGGCCTTTCTAAGCGTTATTTCGTGATTTGGACCGAAATTTGGGATCCCAACTTTAAAATGCGTTTTCTGGCCTTTCTAAGCGTTATTTCGTGATTTGGACCGAAATTTGGGATCCCAACTTTAAAATGCGTTTTCTGGCCTTTCTAAGCGTTATAACGTGATTTGGACCTCAATTTGGGATCACAACTTTAAAATGCGTTTTCTGGCCTTTGTAAGCGTTATTTCGTGATTTGGACCTCAATTTGGTATCCCAACTTTAAAATGCGTTTTCTGGCCTTTCTAAGCGTTATTTCGTGATTTGGACCTCAATTTGGGATCACAACTTTAAAATGCGTTTTCTGGCCTTTCTAAGCGTTATTTCGTGATTTGGACCGAAATTTGGGATCCCAACTTTAAAATGCGTTTTCTGGCCTTTCTAAGCGTTATATCGTGATTTGGACCTCAATTTGGGATCACAACTTTAAAATGCGTTTTCTGGCCATTCTAAGCGTTATTTCGTGATTTGGACCGAAATTTGGGATCACAACTTTAAAATGCGTTTTCTGGCCATTCTAAGCGTTATTTCGTGATTTGGACCGAAATTTGGGATCCCAACTTTAAAATGCGTTTTCTGGCCTTTCTAAGCGTTATTTCGTGATTTGGACCTCAATTTGGGATCACAACTTTAAAATGCGTTTTCTGGCCTTTGTAAGCGTTATTTCGTGATTTGGACCTCAATTTGGGATCACAACTTTAAAATGCGTTTTCTGGCCATTCTAAGCGTTATTTCGTGATTTGGACCGAAATTTGGGATCCCAACTTTAAAATGCGTTTTCTGGCCTTTGTAAGCGTTATTTCGTGATTTGGACCTCAATTTGGTATCCCAACTTTAAAATGCGTTTTCTGGCCTTTCTAAGCGTTATTTCGTGATTTGGACCTCAATTTGGGATCACAACTTTAAAATGCGTTTTCTGGCCTTTGTAAGCGTTATTTCGTGATTTGGACCTCAATTTGGTATCCCAACTTTAAAATGCGTTTTCTGGCCTTTCTAAGCGTTATTTCGTGATTTGGACCGAAATTTGGGATCACAACTTTAAAATGCGTTTTCTGGCCATTCTAAGCGTTATTTCGTGATTTGGACCGAAATTTGGGATCCCAACTTTAAAATGCGTTTTCTGGCCTTTGTAAGCGTTATTTCGTGATTTGGACCTCAATTTGGTATCCCAACTTTAGAATGCGTTTTCTGGCCTTTCTAAGCGTTATTTCGTGATTTGGACCTCAATTTGGGATCACAACTTTAAAATGCGTTTTCTGGCCTTTCTAAGCGTTATTTCGTGATTTGGACCGAAATTTGGGATCCCAACTTTAAAATGCGTTTTCTGGCCTTTCTAAGCGTTATATCGTGATTTGGACCTCAATTTGGGATCACAACTTTAAAATGCGTTTTCTGGCCTTTCTAAGCGTTATTTCGTGATTTGGACCGAAATTTGGGATCACAACTTTAAAATGCGTTTTCTGGCCATTCTAAGCGTTATTTCGTGATTTGGACCGAAATTTGGGATCCCAACTTTAAAATGCGTTTTCTGGCCTTTCTAAGCGTTATTTCGTGATTTGGACCTCAATTTGGGATCACAACTTTAAAATGCGTTTTCTGGCCTTTGTAAGCGTTATTTCGTGATTTGGACCTCAATTTGGGATCCCAACTTTAAAATGCGTTTTCTGGCCTTTCTAAGCGTTATTTCGTGATTTGGACCGAAATTTGGGATCACAACTTTAAAATGCGTTTTCTGGCCTTTGTAAGCGTTATTTCGTGATTTGGACCGAAATTTGGGATCCCAACTTTAAAATGCGTTTTCTGGCCTTTCTAAGCGTTATATCGTGATTTGGACCTCAATTTGGGATCACAACTTTAAAATGCGTTTTCTGGCCTTTCTAAGCGTTATTTCGTGATTTGGACCGAAATTTGGGATCACAACTTTAAAATGCGTTTTCTGGCCATTCTAAGCGTTATTTCGTGATTTGGACCGAAATTTGGGATCCCAACTTTAAAATGCGTTTTCTGGCCTTTCTAAGCGTTATATCGTGATTTGGACCTCAATTTGGGATCACAACTTTAAAATGCGTTTTCTGGCCATTCTAAGCGTTATTTCGTGATTTGGACCGAAATTTGGGATCACAACTTTAAAATGCGTTTTCTGGCCATTCTAAGCGTTATTTCGTGATTTGGACCGAAATTTGGGATCCCAACTTTAAAATGCGTTTTCTGGCCTTTCTAAGCGTTATTTCGTGATTTGGACCTCAATTTGGGATCACAACTTTAAAATGCGTTTTCTGGCCTTTGTAAGCGTTATTTCGTGATTTGGACCTCAATTTGGGATCACAACTTTAAAATGCGTTTTCTGGCCATTCTAAGCGTTATTTCGTGATTTGGACCGAAATTTGGGATCCCAACTTTAAAATGCGTTTTCTGGCCTTTCTAAGCGTTATATCGTGATTTGGACCTCAATTTGGGATCACAACTTTAAAATGCGTTTTCTGGCCATTCTAAGCGTTATTTCGTGATTTGGACCGAAATTTGGGATCACAACTTTAAAATGCGTTTTCTGGCCTTTCTAAGCGTTATTTCGTGATTTGGACCGAAATTTGGGATCCCAACTTTAAAATGCGTTTTCTGGCCTTTCTAAGCGTTATTTCGTGATTTGGACCTCAATTTGGGATCACAACTTTAAAATGCGTTTTCTGGCCTTTCTAAGCGTTATTTCGTGATTTGGACCGAAATTTGGGATCACAACTTTAAAATGCGTTTTCTGGCCTTTCTAAGCGTTATTTCGTGATTTGGACCGAAATTTGGGATCACAACTTTAAAATGCGTTTTCTGGCCTTTGTAAGCGTTATTTCGTGATTTGGACCGAAATTTGGGATCACAACTTTAAAATGCGTTTTCTGGCCTTTCTAAGCGTTATTTCGTGATTTGGACCTCAATTTGGGATCCCAACTTTAAAATGCGTTTTCTGGCCTTTCTAAGCGTTATTTCGTGATTTGGACCGAAATTTGGGATCACAACTTTAAAATGCGTTTTCTGGCCTTTCTAAGCGTTATTTCGTGATTTGGACCTCAATTTGGGATCCCAACTTTAAAATGCGTTTTCTGGCCTTTCTAAGCGTTATTTCGTGATTTGGACCGAAATTTGGGATCACAACTTTAAAATGCGTTTTCTGGCCTTTGTAAGCGTTATTTCGTGATTTGGACCTCAATTTGGGATCCCAACTTTAAAATGCGTTTTCTGGCCTTTCTAAGCGTTATTTCGTGATTTGGACCGAAATTTGGGATCACAACTTTAAAATGCGTTTTCTGGCCTTTGTAAGCGTTATTTCGTGATTTGGACCGAAATTTGGGATCCCAACTTTAAAATGCGTTTTCTGGCCTTTCTAAGCGTTATATCGTGATTTGGACCTCAATTTGGGATCACAACTTTAAAATGCGTTTTCTGGCCTTTCTAAGCGTTATTTCGTGATTTGGACCGAAATTTGGGATCACAACTTTAAAATGCGTTTTCTGGCCATTCTAAGCATTATTTCGTGATTTGGACCGAAATTTGGGATCCCAACTTTAAAATGCGTTTTCTGGCCTTTCTAAGCGTTATATCGTGATTTGGACCTCAATTTGGGATCACAACTTTAAAATGCGTTTTCTGGCCATTCTAAGCGTTATTTCGTGATTTGGACCGAAATTTGGGATCACAACTTTAAAATGCGTTTTCTGGCCATTCTAAGCGTTATTTCGTGATTTGGACCGAAATTTGGGATCCCAACTTTAAAATGCGTTTTCTGGCCTTTCTAAGCGTTATTTCGTGATTTGGACCTCAATTTGGGATCACAACTTTAAAATGCGTTTTCTGGCCTTTGTAAGCGTTATTTCGTGATTTGGACCTCAATTTGGGATCACAACTTTAAAATGCGTTTTCTGGCCATTCTAAGCGTTATTTCGTGATTTGGACCGAAATTTGGGATCCCAACTTTAAAATGCGTTTTCTGGCCTTTCTAAGCGTTATATCGTGATTTGGACCTCAATTTGGGATCACAACTTTAAAATGCGTTTTCTGGCCATTCTAAGCGTTATTTCGTGATTTGGACCGAAATTTGGGATCACAACTTTAAAATGCGTTTTCTGGCCTTTCTAAGCGTTATTTCGTGATTTGGACCGAAATTTGGGATCACAACTTTAAAATGCGTTTTCTGGCCTTTCTAAGCGTTATTTCGTGATTTGGACCTCAATTTGGGATCCCAACTTTAAAATGCGTTTTCTGGCCTTTCTAAGCGTTATTTCGTGATTTGGACCGAAATTTGGGATCACAACTTTAAAATGCGTTTTCTGGCCTTTCTAAGCGTTATTTCGTGATTTGGACCTCAATTTGGGATCCCAACTTTAAAATGCGTTTTCTGGCCTTTCTAAGCGTTATTTCGTGATTTGGACCGAAATTTGGGATCACAACTTTAAAATGCGTTTTCTGGCCTTTGTAAGCGTTATTTCGTGATTTGGACCTCAATTTGGGATCCCAACTTTAAAATGCGTTTTCTGGCCTTTCTAAGCGTTATTTCGTGATTTGGACCGAAATTTGGGATCACAACTTTAAAATGCGTTTTCTGGCCTTTGTAAGCGTTATTTCGTGATTTGGACCGAAATTTGGGATCCCAACTTTAAAATGCGTTTTCTGGCCTTTCTAAGCGTTATATCGTGATTTGGACCTCAATTTGGGATCACAACTTTAAAATGCGTTTTCTGGCCTTTCTAAGCGTTATTTCGTGATTTGGACCGAAATTTGGGATCACAACTTTAAAATGCGTTTTCTGGCCATTCTAAGCATTATTTCGTGATTTGGACCGAAATTTGGGATCCCAACTTTAAAATGCGTTTTCTGGCCTTTCTAAGCGTTATATCGTGATTTGGACCTCAATTTGGGATCACAACTTTAAAATGCGTTTTCTGGCCATTCTAAGCGTTATTTCGTGATTTGGACCGAAATTTGGGATCACAACTTTAAAATGCGTTTTCTGGCCATTCTAAGCGTTATTTCGTGATTTGGACCGAAATTTGGGATCCCAACTTTAAAATGCGTTTTCTGGCCTTTGTAAGCGTTATTTCGTGATTTGGACCTCAATTTGGTATCCCAACTTTAAAATGCGTTTTCTGGCCTTTCTAAGCGTTATTTCGTGATTTGGACCTCAATTTGGGATCACAACTTTAAAATGCGTTTTCTGGCCTTTGTAAGCGTTATTTCGTGATTTGGACCTCAATTTGGTATCCCAACTTTAAAATGCGTTTTCTGGCTTTTCTAAGCGTTATTTCGTGATTTGGACCGAAATTTGGGATCACAACTTTAAAATGCGTTTTCTGGCCATTCTAAGCGTTATTTCGTGATTTGGACCGAAATTTGGGATCCCAACTTTAAAATGCGTTTTCTGGCCTTTGTAAGCGTTATTTCGTGATTTGGACCTCAATTTGGTATCCCAACTTTAAAATGCGTTTTCTGGCCTTTCTAAGCGTTATAACGTGATTTGGACCTCAATTTGGGATCACAACTTTAAAATGCGTTTTCTGGCCTTTGTAAGCGTTATTTCGTGATTTGGACCTCAATTTGGTATCCCAACTTTAAAATGCGTTTTCTGGCCTTTCTAAGCGTTATTTCGTGATTTGGACCTCAATTTGGGATCACAACTTTAAAATGCGTTTTCTGGCCTTTGTAAGCGTTATTTCGTGATTTGGACCTCAATTTGGGATCCCAACTTTAAAATGCGTTTTCTGGCCTTTCTAAGCGTTATTTCGTGATTTGGACCGAAATTTGGGATCACAACTTTAAAATGCGTTTTCTGGCCTTTGTAAGCGTTATTTCGTGATTTGGACCGAAATTTGGGATCCCAACTTTAAAATGCGTTTTCTGGCCTTTCTAAGCGTTATATCGTGATTTGGACCTCAATTTGGGATCACAACTTTAAAATGCGTTTTCTGGCCTTTCTAAGCGTTATTTCGTGATTTGGACCGAAATTTGGGATCACAACTTTAAAATGCGTTTTCTGGCCATTCTAAGCATTATTTCGTGATTTGGACCGAAATTTGGGATCCCAACTTTAAAATGCGTTTTCTGGCCTTTCTAAGCGTTATATCGTGATTTGGACCTCAATTTGGGATCACAACTTTAAAATGCGTTTTCTGGCCATTCTAAGCGTTATTTCGTGATTTGGACCGAAATTTGGGATCACAACTTTAAAATGCGTTTTCTGGCCATTCTAAGCGTTATTTCGTGATTTGGACCGAAATTTGGGATCCCAACTTTAAAATGCGTTTTCTGGCCTTTCTAAGCGTTATTTCGTGATTTGGACCTCAATTTGGGATCACAACTTTAAAATGCGTTTTCTGGCCTTTGTAAGCGTTATTTCGTGATTTGGACCTCAATTTGGGATCACAACTTTAAAATGCGTTTTCTGGCCATTCTAAGCGTTATTTCGTGATTTGGACCGAAATTTGGGATCCCAACTTTAAAATGCGTTTTCTGGCCTTTCTAAGCGTTATATCGTGATTTGGACCTCAATTTGGGATCACAACTTTAAAATGCGTTTTCTGGCCATTCTAAGCGTTATTTCGTGATTTGGACCGAAATTTGGGATCACAACTTTAAAATGCGTTTTCTGGCCTTTCTAAGCGTTATTTCGTGATTTGGACCGAAATTTGGGATCCCAACTTTAAAATGCGTTTTCTGGCCTTTCTAAGCGTTATTTCGTGATTTGGACCTCAATTTGGGATCACAACTTTAAAATGCGTTTTCTGGCCTTTCTAAGCGTTATTTCGTGATTTGGACCGAAATTTGGGATCACAACTTTAAAATGCGTTTTCTGGCCTTTCTAAGCGTTATTTCGTGATTTGGACCGAAATTTGGGATCACAACTTTAAAATGCGTTTTCTGGCCTTTCTAAGCGTTATTTCGTGATTTGGACCTCAATTTGGGATCCCAACTTTAAAATGCGTTTTCTGGCCTTTCTAAGCGTTATTTCGTGATTTGGACCGAAATTTGGGATCACAACTTTAAAATGCGTTTTCTGGCCTTTGTAAGCGTTATTTCGTGATTTGGACCTCAATTTGGGATCCCAACTTTAAAATGCGTTTTCTGGCCTTTCTAAGCGTTATTTCGTGATTTGGACCGAAATTTGGGATCACAACTTTAAAATGCGTTTTCTGGCCTTTCTAAGCGTTATTTCGTGATTTGGACCTCAATTTGGGATCCCAACTTTAAAATGCGTTTTCTGGCCTTTCTAAGCGTTATTTCGTGATTTGGACCGAAATTTGGGATCACAACTTTAAAATGCGTTTTCTGGCCTTTCTAAGCGTTATTTCGTGATTTGGACCTCAATTTGGGATCCCAACTTTAAAATGCGTTTTCTGGCCTTTCTAAGCGTTATTTCGTGATTTGGACCGAAATTTGGGATCACAACTTTAAAATGCGTTTTCTGGCCTTTGTAAGCGTTATTTCGTGATTTGGACCTCAATTTGGGATCCCAACTTTAAAATGCGTTTTCTGGCCTTTCTAAGCGTTATTTCGTGATTTGGACCGAAATTTGGGATCACAACTTTAAAATGCGTTTTCTGGCCTTTGTAAGCGTTATTTCGTGATTTGGACCGAAATTTGGGATCCCAACTTTAAAATGCGTTTTCTGGCCTTTCTAAGCGTTATATCGTGATTTGGACC